>NC_068986.1:102047394-102048533 GCF_001194135.2 Octopus bimaculoides
TGTGTGTGTGTGTGTGTGTGTGTGTGTGTGTGTCTGTGTGTGTGTGTATAAATAAGTGTATAATATTTATACACAGAGAGGTGACCCTTTACAGAACGCCTTACATGCTAGTGAGAGCATACCTGTTTTGTTGTTAGACAGTAACAAATATTTTCCAAATATGGCTCTACGGAATGTAGTGGAGTGTGACCGTTTACTCCTTGCGTTCTTGACAATGGTGCGCGTATATTTGTATTATAACATACGTGTATAAGAATTACGAACATTCACAGAAAGAAGGCTGTTGTCATGTACTAGCGCTTCAAGCTCTTTCTTTCAAGGGTGGTGTCTTTTTGAGAATATATAATGGTGTAGAGAGGTTTGTAGAAAAGTGCTCTAATAATCGTCACATTAGTTTGATGTTTGTAATGTATTATACGCGATTTAAATATCACATTAATTTATAAAAGATATTCTGGGGATGATTCATGAACGTAATATTGTGGATCGGAGACGCTTGTGGGAGATTAATATGTGCTAGATGATAATATATACAATTAGACATTCCAGAGACATTAATGTTGTACATAGAGGATTTGTTTATGTGTAGAATAATTCCTTAAAGTTAAAGATATTGCAAACGTCTAATTGAAAAATTATGAAACAAGAAAAACTGATATATTTGAATATTTGTATATAATTCTTGGGTTTTAAAAGAAGCTTTCAATGAAAGATAAGTATCGTTCATCTGGTATGTCTGCATCAATTAAAAGTTTTGTTTGTGTATTCTAATCCTGAAGGTAAAATGAAATAATATGGATAGGTTTTTGCTTGTAAAGAAACTAGTATATTTACGAAACACAATATGATTTTGCATGAGCATGGATACGAATGATTTGAAGTGCTGTTCTTTGCTTGCATTTTGATTGTTGTGTTTGAGGTCAGTTCAGGCAGTTTTGAATATGTGCGGATTGACGTGTATCAGGTTATACGTCACTGAATGCTTAGTTGTGCTAACGTCATATAACTGCTATTAGAAGTGTTTGCCGGCACACATTTTCTCGGAACATAGTAATTCAAATTTGGGAGATGGAATAATTATACACTCGGACCCCTTAATTGTTTTCCCTTTTATACGTTTGTGACCATTAACGAACTTT
>NC_068986.1:102048858-102051358 GCF_001194135.2 Octopus bimaculoides
ATGTTTATATGTATGTATATGTATATGTGTATATATATATATATATATATATATATATATATATATATATGTGTGTGTGTGTAAGTACATACATATGTATGCACTTGTCATGACAAGAGATAAGCACATCAGAGACAGCGCTAATGTCTGCTGTAATTTCATTTGAAGGTGATAATTGGTGTCAGTGAACTTGATAGATGCGGTACCAATGTTCTATCTAATAATGGTAATAAGGACATGAAATATAGAAATTATAAATTTTCTCGGGTATAAATTAGTAAGTGTTGTACTGTCTGCGCTTTCATTACCAATCTTGTTCAAAGAGTTACAAACGATGTTGATCTGGTATTAGGTGAGAAAGCGACGTGTGCCAATGAAAACATAGTTCTTACACAATGGCTCGACGTTATCTTTCTGTTGAGCGCTCAAAGGTTACTTATCTATGATAAACGCTGAAATATAACGACACAAAATGGAGTATTTCGGTATTAGTCACTCCATATTAATAATAACACTGAAATCAAATAATCATACTGTACCGTAGTGTTCAATAGACAATAAGAGACTGTTGGATGATGGAAAGTATTGATCAGGATAAGACTACATATATGATTTCAAATTCCATCTTGTATCATTCGGTTTCTGTCATATGTATTGAGAATCTCTTAGAGGCTTTATAAATACAATAGCGCAATTTTGTCGCCTCAAATTTTGTTGAGCTATAATATAATTCTGCCTCACACAGTTGATCAAATATTTCATTGACCGAACATATTCTAATCGTTAATAACCAATCTTTACTGAAACACATGTTATGTTAATCTATGCAAGAATTTACATATACAAAAAGAGATACAAATAAGCGAATATATTCCTGGATACATGTAACATACAAGAGTTTGTATGCGTATATATGTGTTGATGTATGTAAATGTCTATATAAATGTGTTGATACGCATGTGCGTATACATCTTCACAGATATAAATTCTCCAATTATTCTACTACTCACCGATAACCTGTCCTTTCAAGCAACTTAACTTATATTCCCTATTTTTCATTCCACCTCAATTTTACAACCATTACCTTTTCTCTATACTTTCTATGCCCATCGCTAAAGCTCTATCACAACATACCTCACACTCTTTTACTCTTTACCATCTCATTTCTTCCTCTCTCACTCTCTCCTCTCACATCTCCCTTCCTTCTATCATTTTATCCTGACCACTAGCTAGCACACCTCTTTCTTCATTTGTTTATGTCTCTGTCCCGTTTTTTCTCTCTTCCTGTTTTTTTGATTTGACCTGACACACACAATCTCAACTTTTAAGTCACTTTAAAAAACCCTCGATCGAATAACGCCAATTACAAGACTCTATGCTTGGAATGACCAAATATAAACACCATTGGAACTCACACACAAGGTACAGGTAACATTTATGCACCATTCTGCTTAAATAATGGAACTGCAGATGCAGTATCCTTGCGTATGCCACGTCTGTTTACATTTCTCCACTTCACTCTGTATTTCATATCTTCTCTATAATAACTATTACTTAAACAGTTTCTCGCACCGTCTATGATGAAGAGATATATAAAACATCCTGGAAACAGCTGTAAGACCTACTCTTTATAAATGTTCTATACATTATTAACAGCCTTCGATTTTTTAGCCCATTCTGTTAATTTATGTATATATATCGTATCCTTGAAGTTACGTTCAGAAAATTTAATTGAATGATTAATTACGAGAAATATAGGGGTGACGTAGTTTGAGATGAACGAGGAATGCAATGAGATATACTATTTATGGACATACGTAATAAATTAAAAATATATATTTCCTGATGCTTAAGCACTAATATCTTATTTTCGCTAAAATAACAGACTGATAAAGATATTTCTTTTCCTTTCATACATGAATAATTTAGTTCGGAATATTTATATTTACACAAAGAGCAGCGACCTCTCTGTATCATATGGGCTAGTTTTCAAGGAAAGTTTCCCTATTTCCTTTATCATCTCTTTAACTTGGTACAAACGGTAGTGAATGAGTCAGATTTTACAAGAGGCGATAGATGCTCTATCCCACAACAATTGAGAATATCGGGTGGTTCTCTTGAGCTTTAATGTAGTAAGCAGTATAAATTAAATTTTGTATACACACAGCGCTAAGAATACTTCATTGAAAGGAGATACGGGCAATATAAGCGTACGTAAATCTGAGACAGATTAAAATTTAGCACCTTTAAATGGGCATTAATTTATTTGAGAGCGAAAGAGTTTTACTATTACGTGGTATATCCTATCGTATTAGTGATGTTCACAATAGCAACATCCTTGGTTTGGTTGAAGTTCTGATGTCATTGAGATAGCATACATGAAATCTATGTTAGAGTGATCAAAGAAAGACACGGAAAAGGCGAATGTTTACAAGCACATTATTTGTCAGCTGTATCATAAAATTAATTTATATCGGTGTTGCTTATCCCGTGTTGAAGC
>NC_068986.1:102052939-102055418 GCF_001194135.2 Octopus bimaculoides
ATATATATATCAATAAGAAAATGGAGGGTAATAGGTGGTATTCATCAACTTGCAGACATTGTCTTGTGTCAATTAATTTGTTTATTTGTTTACTAAATGGACAATAATAACAATATACAAACACATGCGACATATTATGTCATAGCAGTAATTAAAACAGGACACGTAGTGACAGAAAATGGGATAATGACTTACAACTCTTTCAGCCCAGAGGTGACATGACTCTTTCTATCTATATGAATCCAGTAGGCTTAAGTACTTAATTGATAAAATAGATGAATTAGAGGTACGGGGATGATTCTCTAGGCCTCCTCAGAGATTTTATAAAGATCATAAGGTTAAGTTAAAATATCCAAATATAAAAATATAAAAAACGTAAAAACTCACATATATATATGCATACGTTAACATATACATAGATGTACATAAATTTATGGTAAGATATCATTTTACTCGCACCCATTTATTCCACTTGGTAATAAAAAGAAAAAAAAGCACTAGTGTAATTATAATTGGGTATTCTTCCGGCAGTATATTGGATACATATTATCCCTTAGTGGGTAATACATACACATATAACTTTGATAACACTGATAGGTTTCGGCCAGTATAGGCCCGGGTCATGTCTTACTCAATTGCACCACCTCGTGAAGTCTTTTCGTTATATATGGGGCAACATAGCCCACTTTAGCAAAGAGTTATTGTTGTTGGAAACTGTACGGCATACAAAATATAGAATCTAATCGGTCCATACGCTGCAGTAGTGTTACAGAAGAAAGAGAAAAAGAAACGCGGAAATACAGTGATAGATTTAATTTGTACAACGATGTTCGGTATATATTAATTAAAGCTAGTTTTGTTAACCTGTTAATCGCATCTAACTCGACAGATCTATCAAACTGAATAAGAATATATTTTTGCTTGACAAAAACGTTTTAACATTGAACATTAACCCATCTTCCAGTCAATCCGTGGTCTTTCATTATGGTTCCCGTTCAACGTCATTTCAGGTTTAATAGGTACCCCTGTGCTCAGCTTAGAAGACTATAACGTTTTTAAATGAGGCTTGAAGAAGATATTGAAATCATGCCAAAAATACTTTAAAATACATATACATATTTTACTACTGATTTTTCACAGAAAGAAATAACAAACATGGAAATTTCGTAATAAATATATGCGGATATCGCCGTTGTTTTCGTAAAATATCTTTGTTTCCTTTAATTTAAATGCATTATTTTATAGAAAATGTAACACAAATAAAAAGAGAAAATGACATGAATAAAATATATATACATTTATATAAAGTATCCATGAAAAATAGGGTTATATTAATTTTAATTATATTATATTAAAATTTTTACAACAGCAGGCACAATTGCAAGAGAAATTAATATCATAAAATATTGCGATATTAACATTTCAGATTATGAGCAACTGCTTTCTAGAAATCGTTTTATTTTCTCTCAAAATCGTAATTGTTTATTACATTAATAATGCACTCTTTCATATATGTGTAATTTTACTTTTGGTTGGTTATTTTATCTGTATAAATATTTGCTGTTTTCTTGCGATCAACATGGCATTCGTGAAAGAATTATATGAATTTTGATATATGTATTATTTCCATTGTCATGTCTCTCATACCGCTAGATTTTATTTATATTAAATATTAAATTACTTACGTTATATATTAAAACGAAACCAAATAAAATGAAAATGATAAACATTCTAAATAACGATTTCACCATTCTCCAAGTTAAGAAAAAATAGCTACTTTCACACGTAGGATTTGAACAGCAGTAAAGTGTAGAAGTATAATCTAACACGAACATACCTTGGTTTTGATACAAAACTGACGACCTGAACAGAAAACAAATAAAGTGATGATATTTTACAGGGATGTGTGTTTGTTGGTTCTTGTGTATGTGTATTTGTGCGTATTTGTGCGTGTGTGTATGTGTGTTTGCATGTGGGTCTGTGTGGTATCTGTGGCTCGCCAACCCTAGACAAACATGTTTTGGTTATAGAGATTTATAGAATTAGTACAGACTTCAAACTAAGTATTTGGATCGATATGTTGGACGAAGACCTCCAAAGTGGTGATCCAACATGGCCCCAGTACAATTACGGAAACAGCTAAAATAATACAGGGAGAGGAAATAAGAATTTGCTGAAACGCATTTTTTCGGTTGTTTACAATTTGCATCATGGAAGACAACTGAACAGAAGAAAGCATATTAGAACGTCTTGATAAAATATATGTACTTATGCCACCTTCTGGAGATCAGGCAGAGATTGAATATAGCTGCTGACTGTAAAAAAAATAGCTATTATAAAGATTAAATAGAACTTGATCAATTAGTAACAAAATGCCATGAGTTATGACGTTATAAATATCATAATATTCTCTATGATGCTACAAATAATTCATGTGTGCGTATATGTATATATATATATATATATATATATATATATA
>NC_068986.1:102055522-102062459 GCF_001194135.2 Octopus bimaculoides
AGAGAGAGAGAGAGAGAGACAGACAGAGAGAGAGAGACAGAGAGAGAGAGAACGAGACAGAGAGAGAGAGAGAAAGAGACAGAGAGAGAGAGAAAGAGACAGAGAGAGAGAGACTGACAGACATACAGACAGTCAGACATACAGACTGACAGACAGACAGAGAAAGAGAGAAAGAGGAAAAATACATTGCTTTTGTCAATAGATACACAAGAACATTAGAATAGTTTGAGTGAATATTAACTGGTATTAATACCACTTCCATAATCCACATAGTAACTTCCGTACATATTAATAGATGTATACGTACATACATATGTCGGAGAATGAAATCTATTTTGAGGTTGAATTGGTTAATAACTGCACCTAGACGTGCTACAGCGTAGTAGAATATTTTTATGCGGCCTACACACACAAATGCACATATATGTATATGTATGCATACACACGCACGCACAAACACACACATACACACACACATATATATCTATATGCATATACATACACACTCCACTCACATACATATTGTACATGTGTGTGTGCATGTGTGTGGAAAGCGTAGTGTGTGAAGGAAGTTAATGTTGTCGACGATGTGTCGGTTATGGCTACGCCGATGATGGCGATGACTGGAATTAACGAAGTTCGTGAATGTCGGACAAAGAATAAAAGTTAATTCAAATACTAAACTCATAACTCATCAATGGGAAGTGTTGAAGTGGATAATACCACCCAACGCTGAATTTAAACATAGTAAATGTTCAATGGTTGTAATATTCCTTTGGACAAGAGCGCAGATATAAAGAGCGAACGCAAGTAAATACTAATACTTCTAGTGCCATACTGCAAAGTATCATATAGAAATATGCCAAGTGTCTGAATTCTTTTATCTTTCTTTCGTAGTCCATAATAATACATTGAGGAACATTTCCGCCATACGGCTTTTCTGGTATTTAAATATCGTAAATTTCAGTTTCTGCTTGAGGGGCTATAGATCCTAATCAATGATTCTTTGTATTATTTGGTCGTCATCCACACAAGTCTAATTCCGATGAATATTCCATATATCTTGTATCATTTACCAACCTTAAGCAGCATTTCTATACTATTTGTAAGATGTTTCCACGATAATGGAACAGAAATTCATAATGCGCTACAGAAATAATTCTTACTTAAATCCTTCTCTTGAATGGGCAACAGCATTGCCCATATGTGTATGTATATCATCATCATCGTTATCATCGTCATCATCATCGTCATCATCGTCATCATCATCGTCTTCATCGTCATCATCGTCACCATCATCATCATCATCATCATCATCATCGCCATCATCATCATCATCATCGTTGTTGTCATCGTCTTCATTGTTTAACGTCTGTTTTCTATACTGGCATGGGGAGGACTACTTAAGAGAATCTGGAGAGCTGGAGAGCTACTCGGCTCCATTTGTCTATATCAGCATCGTTTCAGCGTGTGGATTCCCTTTCTAAAATCAACCGCTTTACAGTGTATATTGGTTGATTCTAAAGTGCCACCGGCAACGACGCTTTACCATAGAACAGGTAAGGGCGCTATAACGTGGAAAAGTCACGACGCTTTTAACTGGGAAGGACATGGGTGCTTTTATGTTGCACCAGCAACCACAGGACTGCAAGGTTGGTATCTCTCGGTTAAGGGGCAGATATAGATGACATGTGTGCGCACATGGCTGGGCAATAGTTTACTTACTTTGACGTACCTTTTGATAGAATTGTGCGTGTGTGTGCTTGTGTGTGTGTGTGTGTGTATGTGTGTGTTTGTGTGTATGTGTGTGTTTGTGTGGATGTACGTGTGTTTGTGCGTGTTTGTGTGTGTATTTGTGTTTGTATGTGTATGTGTGTTTGTGTCTGTGTGTGTGTGTGTGTATGTGTATGTGTTTCGTGTAAAATTGTGCAGTAAGTGTATATGTCAATTTGTGCATTGATGCATTGACTAAAGCACAGACACAGACTCAGCTATATGGTGTCATCCGCAGTTGGGGTTAATTTCGTTTACTTCGCTTTCAGAAATTCTGCAGTGTTGAGATAATAACTGATTAAGTAAACAGAGGATTGAATTGGTATAAATCTTTATTGTATACGACAATCGTTTCAGCCCAACCTGCTACTGTTCTTTCTGGGTGGTATGCTCTACATCATATTACGTTGCATCAATCTTGCAGAGTGGGTCACATTTGGTACGTTCATACATAAAGTCGTGTCTCGCTAAAAATGTTGGCCATGGGTAGCCATGTTGTTATTTGGCCGCTTCATTTAGGGACTAAGGTATTGCACCGGTTATGCAATACCTCATTAAAAAATCATGTATGTGTGTGTACATGTAATTTTTAGTCAAATACGGTAACCTTATATATTCAGAATTGTAATAGCGCTGGTGAAAACCATTGGCAAGAATGAAATGTAATTCTTTAGAACCTGAATTTAATTACTACAGAGTTCGTTGTCAGCAATAAACCTATATTCGTCCTCATATGTAAAGCCCTATAGTTAATAATCTTGCCTCCATGTGTAACTCTGATGCTAAGTTTCCGATTGCGATCTATACGGTATTATATCTTTTTCAGTAGCTTCCTTTGTTCTGCAACGCGCACTCGGATAAGCTTTATTTTAAAACCATTAATTCAAACAAAGTCTTATGCAAATACTTTTGATTCGACTCGCAAATAGATACAGAAAATATGTTTTTTTTCCTTCTCACAAGGTAGATGGTATCATGTTAAACAAAAATAATGTTTTTATATGCTACAGCACAATATATTTTACAACTGTTATGTCTCCAGCTATCTCCTCAGATATGTAGATGACAATCCCCTGCTATCTTCTTGTGAAGTGACAATAAATATGTATAAGGTGTTATTTGATTTGGACAACTTATTAAATTTGTAATAGTGCATTCGTATGGCGTCAAATCATTTCAGTATTTTTACAGATACATGCACACACTTTTCCTCTGTGCATGTGAGCGTGCGTATGTCTGTGGTTGTGTGTGTATGCCTGTGTGTGCGTACATGAGCGTGAGTGTGCATAAGAGGTTTTGCATAGACATGTCACTTAACTCATCAACAATATGCACAAATGCTTGCAGCTTATGTGGTGTACTAAACAAGATGCGTCAGAAATTTCGTAGATCATAAACGTTTGAACAGCGAACGCAAGATGCACACCTGTAATAATAGCAAAATGTACACCTGACATAATGGCAACTTTAAAACATCGATAAAATGTTGGTTACAGGAAAAATACATATTTGTCTAAATTTTATAGCGTCACAAGAATGGCCACGTACAATATGGGAAGGAGGTTTTTGTGCCACAAACTATTTAATTTCTAACATGTGGCAGATGTTGCACTTTTCAGCATTTAGAGAATTATATGCAAATGTTACCAGAGTTAAAATAGGAAAAGGAGAGTGTCAAGGTAAAGGGATATAATCCTATGACTAGCATCTGCCACAATGACAAAACAAATTTAACTATAAAGATACTATCTTCTCAATAAAGTAAAACGTTTGTTAGAATTAATCACGAACTGAGCTACGCTCAACGTTTGGTTTAACACTACCTGTCAATGTCTTCCATAGCAGTCCTCAACAATGTGACACTTTCAAAAATATCTCTATTTATACCTGCGCACACGCAGCTGAATCCACCACCAATTTATTGACAAGTCTTCTGTAAATCAGAAATATTGAAATACGAATTTAAAATGGAAACCATTGTTCATTTTTTGCTTTAGTTTTGCCTCATTTTACATTGCTTTACTACTATACATGTTTTGTACTGACATTCTTACACACTATAATTCTATTTCAGACTGCTGCACATAAACTATAACATTCTCTTCTCAATAATAAACTCAGACAGTTGTATTCAATGCATTGCAAATGTTCAAGAAGTAAACATAAACAATATAAGTTTATTCCCATCCAATTTAGATTTTATTAAATGATTTGAGGGTGCAGTTATTATTTATTCTCCAGTCTTTGTTCGAAATTTGCGTGTTTAACAGGCCATTTTATTTTAATTAAATTTTAGCTCTTTTGAATGCTGAGCCAAAAAGCAAACAAACACTGGAAATAAAATAACGAATATTTATTATACACCATGAATAAAATTACAATATGTTTTACCTATTTCAATAAATATTTTCGTTTGAAATTCTCACTACATATCGTATATACTATCTAGAATTATTGCAATGAATAACTTTGATCGATATCGTATAATCTGAAATAAAACAAACATATTCTCCCTATTTATATTCTCGTTTAGGTTTCAAGTTAAATTATTATACATTTTTCAACCATGTGCTCTTTGTTCTTTTGTCTGTATATATGAGGATATAATCATATCTATTTCACAATCTACCTGTGCACACAACACATGTAGATACATATGTAATTGTGCGTGCTTAAGTGCTAGTGTATGTATGCATACACACATGCACACACATACACACATACACACACACACACACACACACACACACACATATATATATTAGATATCTACATATATATATATTCATTCGAATGTACATACACCCATACATACACATACATACATACATTCATACACATATACACACATACATAGGTCTCTGTATTTCTTTGGGAATGTTTATACTTACATGTACACACCAACACGCATATATTATGTGGTTTATAACAACCATGAAACTGATTATTCTTTAATTTATTAGCAAAATGATGTCAGTATTATAATAAGACAATATGATAATGCCGCTTAAAAAAAACCCAGCCAAAAGCGCGCTGAGCATATGAGATCTTGTAACACATGATATCATATTGCGCAAACAGTAGCAAAATATATCTCATGTTATCAACAAGTAACATGAATAATTATCGTAGGATGGTATGTATTTACAAGCATCAAAGGCAAGGACGGGGCGATGTTCATCATAATATATCCGTTATAATATTCTGAGCTGCAAAAATTCTTTAGAAACTAAGATAATACGATCTTCATACTTATCCGTTATATACGCTTCATGTATCCCACGGTTCTTCCATTCTCTGAAAATTACTCTGAAGTAATCTATCCGTATACATTTACCTGTCATGGATTGCCTTTCACAATATCCAGAGTAAACATCAAGATTTATTTCCCCAATTTACGTCCGTTCTGCGCTAAGTAAATTGAGTAATAATCCATCAGTTTATTCAACGTACAAAAATTTAATGTAATATAACGAACAACCCACTATGGGTGTCATGAAAATCTTATTTAGTCCTGAATCGACTAATGAAAGCAATTCCAGGGAGGGCGATTTTATTTCCATTCTTACACTGTTTATTCATTAAATTAGCACCTAAGCTAATATGATGTTCACCCTAATCAGTCATATACGTTCTATACATTCCATATTTGTTCCTTTCTCTGAACATTACTTTGGAGTAATCTACCCGTGTACATTATCTGTCACATATTGCCTTTTAGTATATCCAGAGCAAACTGCAGGATTTATTACTCCCATTTTTGCACTGCTTATTAATGTGGTTTTACATTGCTTCATCTTCCGATTTTAGAATGGTAGGCTATAATTAGAAGCCACCGTTCGCTACATGAATGAGTGCCTATATAGATGCTTCATCAGTTTCATAGAATCTGATATTTCCTTGTCACGTTCTGTTCATCTCATAATCAATTACTGGAAAGCAAGTTAAAAAATTTTAAATGTTTCGGTAGTCACGACCAAGCCTTTCTTTATTTTATCTGATACGCTATATTTCTTAGATGATAAAGCAGGATCTCAAATGTGTGCGTGGTGTCTGCATGTATGTATGCTTCTATGAACACATGTATGGATGAGTGTATGCGTCTGTGCATGTATGTATGTATGTATGTACATGAGTTTCTGAATGAGATTTTGCTACAAATATTGTTTCAGATATTTCATGATGGCATACTTTACGAATTATACCCGACGGGAAAAATACATTGAACACATTTTTGTATCTACACATCAACTTTTTCAGTTAATTCCTTAGCAATAGAAGTCGTCCAGGTTTATATTTTTCTCAAACTACATATTCGAAAATATGTTTTGTGATTTCAAGTTTAACTTCACTGAGATCTGGCTGCATATTTTTGTACATGAGCGAACCAGCAGGGTCTAGGCGGTTGGTCTTAAACACAAGGGCAAATAAAGTTGATTATTGATTAGACATATTATTTTAATAAAGCGATAAAATCTGGCTTAATTTCCGATATAATATGTGTGGAGTAAACTTGCCATGAGCGTAGTTGTGTGGTAAGAAGGTGACTTTCCAGCCATATGGTTCCGAGTTCAGTCCCACGGCGTAGCTCCTTGGAAAAGTGTTTTCTACTATGGGCTCGAACCGACCAAAGCCTCGGGAGTGGATTTGGTACACGGAAGCTGAAAGAAGCCCGCCATATGTGTATGTTTGTGTGCGTGTGTGTATGCGAGTATTTGTATATGTATCTTTGTGTCTATATCTGTCTACCACCACCGCTTGACAAGCGATTTTGGTGTGTGTAAGGACCGTAACTTAGTGCTTCGGCAAAATTGAATTATAGAATGAGCACTAGGCTTCAAATACTAGGTCGATGCGATCGACTAAAACCCTTCAAGGCAGCGCCCCAGCACGGCTGCAGTCAAACAATTGAAATCAGTTAAAAGGTTAAAAGGTATATCGATCGATGACGTTTCATATACTATGAGCATAGCTGATGAATATATCACGCTCTATTTGATAAAGCAGGTTAGCATCAGATGAGTTAGCAAATACATGTCGTATGTGTGGAGAGCGCTTTGGAATTCACTTTTGGATGCGTAATTAAGTTCCCTAATCGATACGTCTAATACGTCGATTGGTTAGGCTAGTTCTATGGATTTGCTTGATGTAATAATATATATAT
>NC_068986.1:102063153-102067978 GCF_001194135.2 Octopus bimaculoides
TATATATATATATATATATTTATATCGCCAAGCGTTGCAAGCTGTGCATAGATGGACGGACGAGAATATTAAATAATTCCATGAACCAGAAAACATCTTAAATCCCAGAGGAGAAGTCTTCGGACCCTACTTATAATTCAGGAGATACCCACTGAAGTCCTGGGACCTACAAATCGATTACAGGTAGCGTCTAAGGGAGACAATTCTTTGCACTTAAGGCTTCTCTTTTGTCCGTGTGCTCAGTAACCAGTCGTGAGGTCTTTTCCTCTTCCACTTTGATGAGTGGCTATGAGCCACCGGGCATTAAGTCATGAAGTGACAATGTAGTGCTAAGCGCGTTATGGACGTGAAATCTTAGGTAACCCCGTAACACACACACACACACACACACACACACACACACACACACACACACACACACACATGTATATATAAGCATATAAAGTTTGCGGTGGCTAAATTCCTCGCCATTATAATTTTGTCGAATACACAGTATAGTAGGGCCAGTTGGGCACCACCTCTGAGAAAAACAGCACGATGAAGCAATTCAATCTACCGGAAATGTGGAAACGACATGCTGTATAACTTGGCTTTCGCTCCGGAAGCTCTAGTACGCTCACATATATGCATATATGTGTTTTATGTATGGGCACACGTATGTGTGTGTTTATGTAAGAATGAGTGTATGTTTGTCATTAAACACGCCATACTTAAATATATTTATAACAATGTATTTCCTGTGTGTACGCTTATTCTTATTTATACATCTGTTTTTGTATATTTCCTGTTGCCATAACTTTTCTCAAATTACACAAGATTGCTAGTATGTTTTTCATTATTTAAAAGAACAAACATAGCTGCTGAACACACACGAGAATATGATTTATTTCAATAAAGAGCATGTCGTTATAGAAAACCCACTGTGTGAAGGTATGCAGCAATGTTAAAATAACCAATATCCCCTGTATTTATAAATCGAATATGCGTAATTCTAAAGACATATTTAAGAGAAAGAATACTTTGTCAACGCATCTCATCTGTCTGGGGAAAATAAACTTAAAACTCAAAGATGAATGATTCTGGAAACCCTGAAATATATTATACAGTATGTTGTCAAAATGTAGACTGGATTGAAATCAGATACTTTTGAAATTTCCCCACAGATAGACCTCGAATGTACTTACCACGTATAGATTACCTTTCAATAGGCAGATATTTTATACAGTTTAAAGGTAATTTACGTTCAATCCGGCTAGTAATGAGATATATTGAATTATATATTGAAATAAAATTTCAGTTATGTAATAACAGCAATTCTATATTGAAAATTCTAACAAGCTAACATAGGAAATCTATGGTTGTAGTTAAAACGCCAAAAGCTAAGATTTTCACCCTTGGAAAATCGCCTTATAGAGGTATTGTGTTGAAAAATTCAATATGATTTAAAGCTAGATGAAAAGAAATCGACCCAGAAGTAACTGAGAGGCGATACACAGTTCGCAGTTGTGCGTCTTCTCGATGCTATGTGCTCAGGTCAGTTCCGAAACCAAATCGAATTAGCTAATCTCACTTATATACGAAGAGTTTATAAATTATGTATCGGTATAAAATGGTGCCGTGAAAACTAGAACGACGAAATACGTTGGTGATCCATCTAGAATTCTGGGGGAGATTTCGTTTCACCTGGCTCTGAAGAATAATGTGCATTTCATATAACACATCGATAAAAGGGATTTTTCCAGTACAAAAGTCGCAGCGTCTTGCCTTTCAACAACACACACGAATTAAATTTGTTGTTTGGAGAGAGGTATTACTATAAAGGTGCCCCCCCCACCTGTACATAGTCGGAAAATGATTTTGCTTCTCTTGCTCGATTACCTACAAGCGTATATATTATAATCTATTCCTATATAATTTACACAGAAGATAAAGTTTCCAGTTGATTGGTTGGGTCTCTTTGTTAGACATAATCGTTGTAAATCGTTATATGTCATCAAACACAAAGCCAAGCTGCAAGCCGTTTCAAACACAAACTTCGCATATCGATTCATGCGCTGTTAGAAGAAGGATGTGGCAAACATTTCATCTTTCATAGGACTTCATATGGTTGACAAACTCAAAGTTACGAATGCGTTTCCAGTTACAGGTTTTACTCCTTCAATGTTTAATGTTCTCACTGAAGTTCTGTTAAAACCCTCCCCAACGCCACGAAGCCAGTACTTTAAGTTTTCATGCAGAAGGCGATTCTCTTAAAACTTTTACAACCTCCCGTTATACGCTTTCTCCACTTAGCTCCTTCCAAAATTAGTTCTTCCCAACCTCTTTAGATTGAATCACAGTTTTAACAAGTTCATTTTTATATGTGATTTGTATCACTTTTGTAGTTTGTGGTGAGGATGCTTTCCAGTGCACTACATCATGTGAGGTGTCTTTTTTCTCCTATCCTTGTTTACGACGGCTGCAAGCTAGATGACACGTCGGAGCGAAATGTTAATTTTACAAATAGTCGCTGTTCGTGCCTGTAGAGCGTATCTTCAGCTTACAGCTGTTGCTAACATCATAATTCAATTTTGCTTCACATCGAATATGTCATTCAATATGAAGCACCTTGCACAATTTGAAATTTCTTTTATATTCATTACATAAGCTAACTCTAGGGACGTTTATAGTGCAATGTACATCGGTCGTAGTATCTAGGCGCTGATATGCATTTCGACGGTAACATTTTGAAATTACAACTTTAATCTTACATATGATATTAAGAAACATCTGTTCCTGATTAGATTGTCAACGATTCACTCATTCAAAATAATGCTTTCAAATTTTGGCGCAAGGCGAATGAATGCTGGAGTGGGAGGTTAGTCGATTACCTCTTTGCTCGACTGGTTTATTTTATCGAACAGGAAATGATGAAATGCAAAGTTGACCCCGGGCGTAATTTCAATTCAGATCGTAAAAACGGACGAAATGCTGTTAAGAATTTTGTCCGGCATGCTAACGATAAACTGATTTATAATAGTATTGTGATAGCTATTGTAGGCAACACATTACTGAAGATTAAGATATTGTATTTAATTTTGTAACTGATAGCTGACAATTTACATTTAATATTCCCAATTTCCGTTCATACCGAGTGTTGGTTGCGATGTCAAACTATAAGCTAAAACAACAAACAAATCAAACAATCTAGCAATAAGTATTATCTCCTAACATTGTAATAGAATACAAAAACAAAATAATCGGCAAGTGAGAGTTGTATAGGAGTATAGCTAATTGGATATTTTACAACATCCATTAATTTAACACTGGAAAATTTCTCTATAATTGCTTTTAATTTACGTAGCAAATTTACATTCTCCGGTCCGCTAAATATTGAAACATACCTAATTCTCACGTAATGCATAGAAATGACTCACTAAATAGTTTGAATTACAAAATGACATCTCTGACCTGCATTTGTTTTTCTTATTTTCTAAAGCCATCAGCATTTTATTCTATTAAATTCATGTATGGACATTTCATTATCATCACCAATTTTTTTGCAAGTAAAATAACAGCGACAAGTTCATAAAAGATCAGAATTATGGATCTTCATGATAATTTTGAAATATAAATAGCTGTTTCTAAATAATTATTTCCACTTCTCAGAAATGTCATTTTAATGAATTAAATTCGATGAAAAACCAGATGCAATATTTTATCGCGTATCAACAATTGCAGTTCAATTATAGAAGCAATTGAGGAAATATGAAATTAAAATTGATACTTTATTTTTATTTTTTAATATTGATTTTCGTTCTTTTTCTTCTTTTTTTTTTTGTTCTTGCAGTACAAATTTCGATTTTTTTTCCGGCTGGCTTTACACCAAATCATAATTATAGAATCATTGCTATTCATATTTATAAAATGATTTGTAAGATTTTTGGAGCTTTAAAAAACGAATATCTGAGGTGTATACTCCGGGGTTTGAAAACGATAAACCTATGAATATATAAGTTGAACACTGCATGCCATTCGAAACTATGAGAATTATGTGTCGTTCTAGTGAGATATAGGTAATGCCGTTGTAATTCTGTTGGGGGTTTAGGCTTAAGTTGGTCATGGTGAACAACGACTAAAGTGAAAAAATCTTCAAGAAGACAACACGGGCATGATGATATTATTTTCTGTATTAGTATTCAATGGAATCCATTATGTAACGAGTTCTTTTTAAATATTCCAGCCTACAATTTCTCTGGATTTGCCAGTGGATAATCAAATGACTGGTCGTTCCTCCATATTGTGTGTAGTTAATCTGTAAATGACATTTTACGGTTATACGTAAAAGTGAGGGAGAGATGTGCAACGGAGTGGTAGTTATTGTACTTTGTTTTCAATTCAGGTTTTTCTTTTTGCTGAAATATTTACTTAATCCATATGTATGTACTCCAGAGTAAGTACATAAATGTGAAACAAGGTGGGTAAAGATAGAACTCGAATACCGGCGGTAGAGAATACATTATTAGTAAAACTGCAAAATTATCATGAACATCACAAAATCTGCTACTCAGAGTTTCACGTTCCCATCCATCAGACAGTTTTGGTTGAGAATGGAACAAATTTGAAGTTATATATTACCTTAATTTTAAGGTTACATATAGCCTTAATTTTGTTCCCTTCTCAATCAAAACTGTCCTATAAACAGGAGCGTGAAACTCTGAGTAGCATTTTTTGGTGTTGTTTTTACAGCTTTAAAAATAAAGTATAAATGTATGTGTATAAAGCATATATGTATATATGTATGTATCTATGTATGTATATATGCAGGTATGCATGTATATATATA
>NC_068986.1:102068079-102071351 GCF_001194135.2 Octopus bimaculoides
TATATATGTCTGTGCGCGTGCATATGTATGTATATATATATATATATATATATATATATTCGAACAGAATATATTATATCATTATCACCTTATATTATACTTTATATATATTGAATCAACTCTGTGCGAAAAATACCTTCTCTGCCTGTAATCACTGTCACGCTGCAGTACAGCGTGTCAGGTGAATCTGCAGTTCTTCCACATCGTCTGTTCGTCTCAGATACACACTAATGATTAGGGGTTGGTCCCAAACGTGCAAATACATGGCTTCGAACTCTTCTGCATGGAAAACAGCGTTAACGCCCTATAAGCAGAATGCATTTGCTACCCAGAGATATTCACAAGGTGCCCTTCATGCTATATCATGGTATTCGATAAAGAAGATTCTGTTTGATTATATTTACACATTGATGTACTGCAATTTCTCTAAATATGAAATAATAAAAAAAATTTAGTATATACACAAACAGGAGTAGGAGTGGCTGAGTGGTAAGTAGCTTGCTTACCAACCACATAGTTCCAGGTTCAGTCCCACTGCGCGGCACCTTGGGCAAGTGCCTTTTACTATAGCCTTAGGCCGACCAAAATATATATCTGTGTGTGTATGTTTGTGTGTCTGTGTCTGTCCCCTAACATCGCTTGACAACCGATGCTGGTGTGTTTACGTCCTTGTAACTTAGCGGTTCGGCAAAAGAGATCGATAGAATAAGTACTAGGCTTAGAAAGAGTAAGTCCTGGGGTCAATTTGCTCGACTAAAGGGGGTGCTCCAGCATGGCCAAAGTCAAATGACTGAAACAAATAAAAGAGTGAACGAGTAAAAGAGTTAACAAGATTGTAGCACACAAGATTGTGTACTGTATTTCGTACTAATAACACGGATGACTCTCAAAGCTGAATGTAAGTTTTACGAAATATTGCTTTTTCTCCTGTTCTGTATAAATATTTTTTGGCAAATACAAAACAAAAAAAACGAAACAACATATATCGTGTAATCTGCGAGTTACTACGGGTGGCTTCGAGACGTCTAGTGTAGAAGCCCAGCAACGAGTTTTCTCGTACGAAATACTTAGTGTTTCTGTGTTCAAGCATTCAACACAGAGATAGGCACTGTCACGTCACAAATTATTGAACTCTCTGGACTGGACTGGCACCTACAAGCGGACTGAGAGTTTTATCTATATTGTTCAGTACGTGCTGAATCAGTCAGCAGGTATTTGCTGGTGGGATGATGCGACTTAACTCACGAGAGACTGTTATACAGAATCAACTATTTTTAGTGACAAAAGAAGATATTGAATGTCCAATGAAATATTGAGTCATCAATCTATCCGACGAATCCTGCCAAGTATACCTTGCCTGATGACATCAGAATCTTTTTACACTTAAGATAAAAATGTAAGCCTCTACAGGCAGCAAAAAATTTTGCCGCTATTGTACTATGAGGCCAAAGTCCAGGTTTTTTACTTTTTGTTGTTGTTGTATATCCTTTATTATAGCCAATAATCTTGGTGTATACTTAGAGTTTAGGATCCCGAATAGAAGCAGTTGAATTGGTTTTCCTATGATTGGCTACTAAAGTAACGTGATATCGTGAGACTCTCGGAAATCAAACACTCACTCAATTGAAAACGCAATTCCGCATTAACAGGATATAACTCTGGGACTGGAGAATAAATCGCTGGTACCTATTCTTGTTGTTGCTCTTATCATTGGTATTATTATTGTTATTAGTTTTGTTATTAGTATTATTGATATTGTTGTTGTTGTTGTCGCTGTTGTTGTCATCGACATCATCGTCGTCGTCGCGATCAACTTCATCATCATCATCATCCTCATCGTCATCATCATCATCATCATTATCTTCATCATCATCTGGTGGGTACTCAACTTTGAGTGTGTTTGTGTGGAATAATTGTGATTGCGCAAATGTGAAAACTTGAATGAATGCACTATGAGTGTACAAATGTGTTTTATTACATACAATTGATTTCAATGTGTGAATACACACGTGCGCACACATATATGATTACTGAGCTCTGCATATGTACATATAAAATATACATTTGCATGTATATCCATACATGCATCTATATATGTATATATATATATATGTTTGTGGGTATAAATGTCTACATGTATGTATGTGTGGATGTATGTATGCATGTATACATATTAAATTGTCACATATTTGCATTTCTAAGTATTTTCAAAGTAACTCATGAATTTTTAAGCCATAAATTCTTTGCGTCTATGCAGATACACTATTTTTCGTTTCCTTTATTGTTTCGCCTTTGAACTAAAGTACATCAACTGATATTCAGTTGTGTACCATCAATACTTTATTTTTAATATAATTTAATGTGGACCTAACAATATCATATAAATATTTAAACCATATTTCAAGAATTTTTCTTTTTTCCTGTAAACGTTAACGGTTTAGCTTCTTATTCTTCTGCGATAAGTAAGCCCCATTGCATATTTCTATACATATTTGACAGCAAAGAAAATTCCCCTTGTGGTTTATTCTTTTATACAGCAGTAAGTATTCATTTGCTTCTTCAGAAATTCAAACAATTATTCATATATCGGCATATTTCTCGCAGATTCATGATTATATGTAGAAAGCTGCATCGTCATTTACGGTCAAAATGCATCGATATAATTTCACTAACTTCAATGTGCATGGTTGAATATTGCTAAATCAATTTGATATTATATGCAGCACTCATATTCAAAATCTCCTGTTAACGCTCACGTAAATATTCAATCTTCTGGGTATCTGCGTTTGATCTAACCATATTAAATATAATGAAAAATACACCTTTCATATATTGTGCTATGTAATATATCATATAACAATCTCAGATATTCTACTGGTAAAATAATTGACTTTGCAGTCTTCATACATTCAAAAGCACGACGAACGAGTCAGCATTTGCGTTTACTCAAATCTAACTTTTAATCAAGAGCAAATGATCAGTGAATATACATTTCCTTTACATATACATATACATACACACACTCATACGCATATATATATATATAAGGATTGGAGAAAACGCATGTTATAATTGCATACTTTATTCCTACATATGTTTCAAAGGATAACAACCTGTGTGACCCATAGGGATCTTTGATATTAAAATTGTAACCTTCTCATCAGGGAAAGCATGGGGATCATCTTAAACGTAAGACATTATGACCGATTATCTATCAGAAGAATTTTTATTCATTAAGATAGAACAAATACACATAATTATATATATATATA
>NC_068986.1:102071876-102074376 GCF_001194135.2 Octopus bimaculoides
ATATAACTACTTCGTACCTTTCAAGTTCGTGCCTCACAGCGTTCATACACACATAATTTTTCTCGTCTGGCCGTAAAGCCTTTTCTCTTTGTTTTCCTGTCTTGTTTTTTGTCCGCCACTACATTTCTCCATGGCAAGATTTAATTTGTTTCTACAAATTTAATTTGCGGTCCATGGGAAGAGCCGTTTTAACGATGCATCCTGCCCAGCTCTTCGAAACGCCGGTGTTAAAACGGGGGTAGCTGATGAAGTAGAATGTTCTCTATGTGGCTTGTGTGTTTTCTCGTCTACGTTTTGTTTGCAATGTCCTGTACCCAGATATGCACCTATACATCAGATTCGTTATGCTTTGTACTTTAGATTTCTTTAAAACGTAGGGACGAACTTTAGAAATGGCTCACTGCTCTTTTAGCAAGAACAATCATCTTCTAGGTTTCAGAAAATATTGGTGACTTTAACATTTCCGAGAAGGCGAGAAGGCCGTACTGATTTATACTTTTTTTCAAATTTTTCAGAACCACCATTAAAACTTTATTTCACAGTTGTAGTTCTCATCAATCACATTGTGTCACGATTTTTGCCTGTTGGTATTAAATGTTGTTGCCTTTCTTTCTTAAACCTAGTAACGTAGACCGGTTTCTGAACTGGCATAATGGCCTAACCTTCCTAAGCACGCGTTAGCATGATAGTCAGACCCAAGCCCTCGTGTGGAAGTCTGCCCTGCAAGTGATTCGTTATTCGCTGAAATCATAGCAACCATCAGTGTGAAAATAATTTCTTTTCTTTCTTACACCTAGAAACGTGACTAATATTTTCGTCACAATGTGTTTTCGTTACATCAATTCAAACCCCAATGAATTCCTCTCAACATATAGCTATGGTGCTTCTCCACTACACCTACTCTTGATCAGAGATGAACTTATTGTAAGTCACAAAGGTACATGCTTGAGTGATTAAGATCAAGCAACTGACAAGCAAATCTGTGGTATTGAGCAGAATATTTGCTATAGCGATAATTCTCTTTCAGCAACTCTGTCTGAAATATTACTGAAATAGATTAGTTTCAAAACATTGATAGCCAGTTCACAAAACTAAAGTGTGAAAGGAATAGGACGTCATTTCCTTTCATCTCTAGATAGAAGCAATTAATTTATAACACTTACTAACTAATGACAAAAAAATAATAAGATATTATATTTACAGAGTGCAATGAATCTGTTTCAACAGTAAATTATCAATTAAATTTTGCTATGAATATCAGGTGAAGTTTTACTCATTACATAATTTTTAGGTTGTATTACAACTTCAGGAGTAGTAACTATGTTAGTGTATTTCACATTTTGACAATGGAGTTTAGCTGTTATTGCAACTGCATGGTCTTAGCTCATTCATCTTCTTCACTAATTGTGTTGTACGAAATTACCGCATGGGGATTTCTTAAAAATCGGTAACGGCACGTTTCTTTTTTCTTTCCGTTTACCAGATGTTGGAGGGAAAAACAAGAAAAATCAATGGTAATCTTTTAATTATTTTTAACATAACCAAAATATTTGTGGTGGTTGTCATGCAAAAGTTTAATTTCTAACACTAGAAAAGTCACAATCAACAAGTTTGAGATAGTGAATACAAAGGTTGGTCACGAGTAGTACATTTTATTCTTCAATTATTTGTTAGGGTATTTGCTAACTTAATAATATGAGGAAAGCAGTTCGGAATATATATATATATATCACTACAATTGCTATCTATCATTCGGGCACTATTATTTTGAATTCTGGTCGTAAAGTTCCGTATCTAAATACCGCAAAACATCTAATTTGAATTCTGAAAAACCACCATCTTAATGACTTCCTTAGTATTAATACCGTTTTCTAATACGGCTACAATAAAATACGTTTGGGGATTTTTTTGTGAATTACGGATGATTGTATTTACAGCATTGCTACAAAAATTAACTTTGTATCATTTATCATTTCTACATAGATAGGATTCCTAACTCGAGACGTTACGAAATAGAGCGAGTGAAACTCCATAGTGAAACTCTTTGGGCAATAGTTGTTCCCATCGTAAAAATAAGTATTGACTACGTTTACGTGCGTTAGTGCCTTAGACAATAACAAACAGTTTTCATTGGTCAAATTGCCTTTTCTTTTAATCCACTGTTTGCCACAATTTCAAATATCAAGTTGACATTTGAATCTTCTTAAAGTGGCATTTTCCTTTTTTTTTCTACATTTAACAATACAATTTGTTTTATATCTCTTTATCTCTCTATTCAAGAAAACTTGTGAACATAAGGTTCAATACTGATGGAGTTTGGATATTACAATTTTTTGTAACTATTTGATGTTGATCGCTGTTAAATCATTCATGGTGTGTAGAGATACAAAATTGAAGGTTGATGAGCCTCTAAAAAGTGTATGTCTTCGATTTGTCTTGTAGCTGTGTGGTGCAAAATTCTCATATGATATAAACATAATGACAAATATTAGCTTTAAGC
>NC_068986.1:102076876-102079938 GCF_001194135.2 Octopus bimaculoides
TAGTGTCTTTAGAAATGTATCGTCCCAAGATCTATGTCGGCATATTAACATGCCTTCACGCTTCTCGAGGGACAGATGATATCATTTTCACTCTCCGTCTGCTACGAGAGAAATGCAACGAGCAAAACAATGCTTGGTAACATTGATTGGTTGATTTTATCAGATATTTTATCACAGTTAATAACAAAGCACTTTGGCTGGTGCTCAAGGAATTTAGCCGTCCTCAAAATGTTGTGAATAGAAGCAGAGTTCTCTATTAGATATAATGGCTCATGTTAACTTCAATAGAACTTTGCCGGTATTTTTTCCGGACGAAAATGGAAATAGAGAGAAAGATGATGTTGAAGAACCGACACTCTGCTCCATATATATTGCCGCTATGCTTTCAATGGCAATTGCAACGTCAACAGGTGTCATCCATGTACAACACCATTTTCCGGTTCATGGGTTTAATCTCACGAAATCGAACTTTAAGTCCATTTTTAATCATTTTTACGCAGACGGCTGTGAGCTGGTAAGTTACATAGAGGACAGCTCACAATGTCTTATTAGTGCATTTGTTTCTTCATGTGACATATTTGATAGAAAAATTAATTTGAGGGGGAAAAAAACACTGTAATAATGCACCGACCTGCTCCTACATGACAATTCAATTCTCTTCAGATACAGCTCAGGTTTCCATTAATTAAGTGGGTGGCTTCTTTTGATTACCTGAGTAGCTTGGTACATGATGAAACCTTGACACAGAAATCATATCTCGTATTCAATGAAGCGTAGAGTCTAAATTCTGGTCGAAACGCAATATTAAAGCCGATACTAAGTTCTTGGTACATGTTGCATTCTTTCCTAATGCCATGTAATATTCTTCAACATCATGGACAATAGATATGCATGATATACAATGCTGGGAAAATTTCATCACATACTCAGAATAACATGATCCTCACTTTTATGGCTCTGAGGTCTTGTGGATACTAGAATGACATGAATCCAAACTATGGTTATTGGGAATCAAGTACGATGGAGACGCCATCTGATGTCTATGGATGATAAACACTTTGTCAAACAAATGCTTTAAGCTGAGCTTATGCTGAGATTCTTTAAAATCAATTTCGGGCAGCATTACGGTATCTTCAAAACGTTTTCTATTTCACATGCGACTGATACTGAAACGTGGGAAGCTTGGATTTGGAGTTCAGTTAGAATTTTTGAGTCTGACCGAGTTAGGCACGTGCACGAGTTTTTAAATACGTCAAACGATATTGATTGAAGGTACATAACGTCATATAAATCTGCAAATTTATTGTATCTTCTTGGCAGGAAACAATTAGTAAATCCTCTGCAAATTGTTTTTTAATTGATATTTATCGCCCATTTGATGGTGCACTGTGTTGATGATTCTACCTATAACAGAACTGTAAACTATATATATAAATATATACATACATACACACATACACACACACACACACACACCCACACACATATATATATATATATATTATATATTACATCATTCTAAATGCAGTGAAATTTCATAAATTCTTAACATACAACTTAAAACTCATCTACGACATCACATGTTCTCAATGTCCGTAGATGGTGATGATTCTAATGCGCACTGTGCTGGAGATGCAATGAAACTCTCGCAGTTATGAAGTATTACAGACCGAAATATGTAGAATTAAGCACAATATAAGAGGGACCTATGCAGAGACGTTGCCTAAAAACTTTTGACCACACCTCTAATATGTCAAAGTTGTTTTAGTACAAATCTTGTACCGACACTAACTCATACAATGTTTGGATCATGTTGATCATGACTTTGTTTTCATTAAATATTGTTGTGATCATAGCTTTTGTAGTATAACTTTTAGGCGGAGAATCCGTTAAGTCTTTAGAGAATTCGACTGATTTACTTGCAGAATTTCAGTCAGTTCGTTTATATTCTTTTATCAAATAATACCAAATTTAAATTTGCGTTTCAGAGCATGCTTCACGCTATCATTACACGACATTTATGTTATGACTACCCAGTCCAGTGATGGGTGATTGTTTCGTATTTAGCCGACGAGTTTGTGCGTACAAAAGATAATATAAACGAATAATGACATCCAGAAACTGCCTTTGCAATTTTACACGAATTTTCCATTATAAATGCATAACGTTTGTCGAATAAAAATGTGTTTCAGATCTCATGTTGTAAGAAGGAAGAAAGATTTTTCAGTTATACGTAATTGCTCATTCTGGTTCAAATCAATGTGAATGAAATTCGTTTCATCTAAATTACCTTAACATCTATCACGGACTAGAGACTTTTGAATTACTAGTCGCCTTCATCGAATAATCAGGATTTGTTTCATTAATTTACATAAAATGTGATTTCTTACACATTTTTCTATTTAGGCTTGGATTTTGTTGTTAGATTACATAAGATGATATTGTTATTTGGTAAAGAAATTGTCATGCACAGCTAATGTCTGTAACTTGTCTAATGTGAAAAAATAAAATTAATAGGAAAATATCATTTGTTATATATTTCACACTTTCTCACACCACATTCTATTTATTAGTCTCTTTAGATCTTTCACCATTCCATTCTGTGTCTATTAATCACTATTATCATTTGCGTCCGTGAACGATTGTATTGAATATGTTGTCTTTATAATACCTATCAATGCGGAGGTCCTCATACCAACGCAAGTTATTTCATTTTCCAGGCTGCGTTAAGAAGCTTTGCAATATACTTCGATTATACAGAAGGCCCTAACTCTCTCTTCAAAACAACTAAACGTGTTTCTCAACGCTTTTGCTTGTAGTACAGTTTAAGTAGTTTACTATGCAGATACAGTGATACCACCAACCGTATCAACCGTATTATTTTCACCAGACAGTATATAACCATGTTCTAAGACTCTTGTAAATCAGAGCCAAATGTGGCTAGAAAGTAACGACTAAACCACTTAAAGTAGAAAGGCCCATTGAAAAAGATTGTTTAATATATAAAAATTAATCGGAAAATGTCCTTTGTATTATATATATATATATATATATATATATAT
>NC_068986.1:102080045-102086662 GCF_001194135.2 Octopus bimaculoides
AGAGAGAGAGAGAGAGAGAGAGAGAGAGAGAGAGAGAGAGAGCGAGAGAGAAAGATAGATAGATAGATAGATAGATAGATAGATAGATAGATAGATATACTTGTGCTGTGATACTGATACGAATGCCTTTGGTTAGAGTGCCTTATCAAGTTAAATTGTAATACAGACTAGAAAAAGTTGCAAATGGAGTAAAATGTAGCCGTCCATAGATTGTTAATACATACGGAAGGACAATAGTTAGTCATATTGCATTGTAGTTTTTATTATACTGCATATTATATCGCATTTATCATTAGGCCATTTTTATATATGCGACAATAGGTAGGTTTTATCGACCAGTAGATAGCCGAATTAAATAAATTACAGAAACTTTTACCATTGTTTTCAGTAATTTGATTTTTCTCCCTCATACTACATTTTTAATATTCCATAGTAAATAGGCGGTGAGCTGGCACGACTGTTAGCAAGCCGGGCAAAATTCGTAACGGTATTTATCAGTTTTTCTTCGTTCTAAGTCCAAATTCCACCGAGGTCGACTTTGCATTTCATCCTTTAGGGATCAATAAAATAAGTAATAGGTGAGCATTGGTTTCAATGTAACTGACTTTTCCTTTTCCTACTAAACTATTGGCGTTGTGTCAAAATTTAAATTCAATATTCCACAGAAAAATTTATATTTTTCTCTTCATTGAGCAAGTAAGGCCAATTGCTTTTTGGCGTTATTGATAATCTCGCTGATGTTGCATGGCAGCCCTTGTAGAACAGTGTTAGTGGTCAACAACGTTCTAAACTAATCATTTCTGTTATTTTATTTCATGCTACACCGCGCAATATATCCTCTCATTTAAAAGCCAGTGCAATTAGTAGATCATCTCTCTACAGTATCTATTGACTGACTAATTGCGAGGAGTCATTGTATTTTAACACGTGACTAAACATTTTTCAGTAATCTGAAATTTAAATGCAATTCTACAATGATTATTTGTTGATTTCGTATCAAGAGAGTGATGATTCAAAAATAAAAGATATAAAAACCGGTTCTAGCCGGATATTGACCCATCATTTTTGCCGACTAATTTGAATAGAACCAATTTTATTAACTGCACATTTGTTGCTATAACATTTAACTTGCTCAATACCAAACGGATTCGATATTTACTGGTTTGACGTAGAAGAAATTATAGTTTTTTTTTATTATTTAAAATTCATATATTTCCATGTATATATATATATATATATATATATATATATATGTGTGTGTGTGTGTGTGTGTGTGTGTGTGTGTGCATGCGTGTGTGTGTGTGTGCGCGCGCGCGCGCGTGTGTGATCTATTAATTTTTCAATGCGTACAAATAACACGGAAAATACAAATAAATAGTTACCAGGGCAGCAAACATTCACATAAGTGTCAAAGATGTTGCAGCCTACTTATAAAGGTACAAGTTTTAGGGTTTAATGAAATGTTTTCGATTGACATAGATAAATTAAGAAATCTGCCTTTAACTAAAGGCAGATGTAATCACATTCGGTAATCACATTGAGTAATCATATTCGGTTAAACTGGATTATTGATGTGTTTTGTTTCTTTTTTTTCCATGACGAGATGATTACATTATTTTACATCACAGGAATAATACTAATGTGTTCTTAGAAACATATGTCGGAAGTATAAAGATTTGAATAACACCTGCTTTTAACTCCGTTTCTTCTCCCAGAAATAGTGAAAGATGCTCTGATAGTCCAGAATAAAAAAAAAAGTTGGATGAAAGTCGACGATGATCTATGCTTCATAGAGATCGAAATGTATAAGAAGTCGAAAAACAGATATTAAATCGTTTACAAATCAGCACTATTTCGGTAGTGTTAAATCTGACTCTTACAATACTATATTTTAATTTGTCGATTGGTGCAGACACGCACCAATTAGAAGATATAAATCACGTTACATCATGTACACAATTAATGTGGCATACTTCTAAATCTCCTTATTAAAATGCCAAATAGAAATAATGAATTCGGCTTCATCAGAGTAGCATTAGGCAAGTTTGCGAGGCAATTTACTGGCAGTGAATTAAGAGACATGGTCTCTTCGAAGTTTTGATGTAAAAACTTTCTGTGTGTCATAAAATTAATTCATAACTGCAAAATCAATACCAAGCTGAATTCTTCGAAGAACATGCCCAATATAAGCGAGAATTTAATTTCTCTGTTTTTCTGAGAATAGTTCAGTCGAGATGCTACATGTCTGATTAGCATAATATCGATACGAAATAAACTGTCTTCCTGCCCGAGCACTAATGATGTTAGTAATAAAGTAACAGCAATCAATAATAATAATAATAATAATAATAATAATAATAATAATAATAATAATTATAATTATTATTATTATTATTATTATTATTATTATTATTATTATTATTATTATTATTATTATTATCATAACGATGGAGTCTGCCGGTGAAGACGATGAATAAGTGTTCAGCAAATTGACGTTGCCTGAACAGGTGCACGATATACCACACGTCGAGCTGTATCAGGCCTTTTCCACCTATTTTTCTTGGGAAATAAATCCGGTCTACATCTAACTTTCGATGGTGCACTCAGTACCTAGTAAAAATGGTATGGATCTTTCCATTCATATTCTGCATGTTAGTGAGACTCCACTAAATGATACCGAAGCTATATTGATCACGTTAATTCTGTTAGCAGCATTTAATTCTGAGTTTAGGACCATTATCACCCTTCGGTAGCATTCCTTGTGGATTTTCTCTTTCATTTTAGAGTGCTGGATACCACCAACTTCATTGCTTCCCAGATATTTGCATATTTCGGATTGGTCTAGGTTTCGAATAGCTGTGGTAGTATCAAGTCCTATGTTTTCTACCTTTATGAACTTTTCTACCTTTAAAGTATCCTTTGCACAATTATCAATTCGAATTCCATAGCTATATCAGAGCTGAATCCTTTGACAATATTCAAGAGCTTTTCTATTTCTTTGTCCTTTTGGGGAAACAGTCTTAGATCATCCATATAGAGTAGGTGATTAATTTTCTGGACAAAGATCTTACACCTTTTCTTAGCTTTTTTTCGGTTGCGTGGGCAATGAGAACAGATCGAGGCAGAATAATAATGGTGGTAATGAGTAACGTTGAAAAACACCACAGGTAATATTGATGTCTGCTGAGGTGGTATATGCTTGGGAATGGTTTAAAATGAGTGTGGATCTCTACGATTTCACGGTTATTTTTTAAATGGTCACAACTGTCACAGCTATCTTGTAAATTTCCAGGGCCTTGATGACGCATGCAATGGGAACACAGTATAAAGCCTTCTTGTAATCTAGTCAAGCCATGCAAAGGTTTCTGCGCTTGGATTTACAATTTTCAATGCACTTTTATTAATCAGTAACTGGTCCTTACATCCATCTGAACTCCTTTTACATACAAATGCTCTATTCGCTACGATAGATGTTAGTAGTTTATATAGAGCGTTGAGGCATGTTATGGGTCGGAATTTGGGGGGATTAGTTGTTTCTTCTGGTTTTTTTTTTTTTTTTTTTTTTTTTTTTTGTAAGAGATATGTAATCCCTTCTATAAGCCACTTTGCGGCTTTCGCAGAGTTGAACATGACTTCACTGAGTGCTACGGCTAATTTGTGGTGAATGCTCATTAAGGAGTTTAGTCAATAGTTTGGAATCTTATCTATGCCCGGGGATTTCCATTTCTTTGACTAAATAAGGGATGTTTAAGGATTTTCAACTAAACACCCACGTTTCCAAAGTTGATTTTTCCACGCCCCAAATAATTCCTCTCAACCCGTGACTATGATGCTCCCCTTCTACTGCTCGTGATCAAAGTTGTAAATATCGCCAGTCACTAACGAACAAGTTTACCTGGTTATGGTCAAACAACTGACAAACAAATCTCTGGTAATGAGCAGAATAATTGCTGTGCCACAAAATGTACGTAGCATTGAAAAAAACGAAACATCGATGTGTGTCGCACAGAGAAGAGACCTTATGTGAGTTGTCTCCCTTGCATATTACTTCTTTTCTGGAGTTTTTAACAATAGGCGCATTGGCAATATATTCTCTTACCCCATAGCTTACCCACCGACCCACAAGAAATACAGTTCTACTTAAATGAGTAAAATAAAACCATTAACATGTTGAATATAGTTGCAGTGAATGCAGGAATTTAATTCGAGTCCCGGTATGGATTTTACTATGGAATCACAAGAGAGACAATGACGATTTTTATTTTGCTTGTTATTGAGAAATTGTGTCTGTTGGTTGCAGGATATAGTACTGCTTTCCGTTTTTCTTCTCATTCAAATTGTTTGGATTCGTCATCACACATTTTACTCCATGCAGATCGTTGTAAGTAATGCCTTTACTACGATGCCCTTCTTTTCAGAATTTCATCCTTGCTACTGAAGTTTCTTGTTCCGTCATTAGAGGTAACAGAGTCTGTGTTAACCTTTCGTGGACCAAATATACCCTAGAGTTCGTCATAAATGCGTTCAAATTGTAAGAGTTAGCAGCCTGTTGTAATTCTTGTTTTTTTTTTCCCACCAAGAATGTTATATCTCTAGCAGTTTAGTCTGAGTAGTTTTTCTAGGGATATATAAGGATCAGGGTGCTGATATATACATACATATATATATATATATATATATATACATATTGCATGTTCATCGGATGTCATACATGCCATACATGTAGATATATGTGTGTGTGTGTGTGTGATTGTGATTTTCATCCGATTTAATGCATTTGTACTTCCTTTACTATTAAGCTTTTTAGCCTTTTAAGATGCTTCATTACATTGCTGTAAAATGATTTCATATTTGAGTGAGAATCGAAAATATACTGAGTATGTGACATATGCCAAATGTAATAGAGAAAAGAAAGAACTGGCAATTGCTATGATGATGTATTTTGAAAGTTATTTCAATGTAATCATTAGTATTATAGGAAAAAACACTATTGGAAATATATTTTTGTGTTTAAGCTAAAATAGCAGTCATACACGAATTATATTCGTCGTACGAAAATAGTTCCTTGATTGTTTTCTATTTAATCTTTTTAGATTCTTAATCGAGAAATAAAAACAAAAACAAAAGAGTATTGCAAATATGAACAACGCAATATAGAAATAAAGAAACGTGCTTACAATTTAAATTCAATAGTTCAACGAAAGACAATATCATTTATCCCATGAAGTCCTGCTTTAGTTATTATTAAAATGCTTTAAAAAATGTTTTCTGTAAAGAATTAGAAAACTATATTTACAGCAATTAAATGAGTCATTATTTATGGTTAGTTGATGTACATTTGCTTCAGCTAAATTATAATTCACTGCAAGGAACATAATTATAGGCTTGTTATTATTGCTTTTCTCTTACTGTTTCTTGTTGCTGATTTGACTATATTTTTTAAAAGGGTTGTTTAAATCAATTGCACTGCCATACACAAATTGTATTTAAATTGGAATGTAGAGTCAACGTAATTTAGTGCACCGTCTGAATGTAGTAGAACTGTTATTTAAAGACGACCTACACTATATATTTTTTCTTTTCTCATGAAATAAATAAATCACAATTCTGCTTTTATTTTTGTATGCGATTTTGCACAGAAAAGAACACGGATAATTTTCGTAAAAACAGGGACTCACATTTTCCATAAAATTAATATTTTCGGAGAAGATTGAAGTGAAAAATGGGTAAATATGATAACTAACTTTCAATAGCCACACAAACAACTTCGACAGTTGAAAATACATTGCCGTTTTTCGTCATGTTCTTGTGGTTTTCATATTCCATTTTCACTCCAGAAGATTTTACTTGATACCAACCACTAAAAAAGTATATCAACTTTAAACTCGGATCAAATTTGTTGGAAACATACATTAATCCGTAGAGCAAACACAAACCATGCTGCGAAATCTAAAGCAAATGATATAAATGCTATGTAGCATATATTATACTATACTTCACTATAATGCAGAATGGTTATACCATGTGAGACATTGATCATAATTATACTAAATGTCATCAGATTTTCAGTTTTTTTTACGAAAACCTACACATTTAGAAAATCTCAAGTACTAGTACATTTACGAAGCAAGTATTTTTGTCCGTATCGCGTAGTAGGATATCAAACATTTCGCAATGCAGTTGCCTTTTTTACAGGTAAAATACACGATTAAATATAATTTCCCTTTTCGTTCCATTAGTTACGTTATTATTGGAAAACGTCAAGCATTCACACGTTCAGATGTTAAACTGACGAGAGTGACTCGTAATTTATATACAAATATTGCAGAGCCCCTTCATCCGAAATATAAAATACTATTGAACAAAAAGTAAGTAAATCGAAGGGACGGAAAACTCACCCAACTATGCAATAATGACTTTCCTTTACAATTCTTTGATGATACATTTGTTTCTCTTAGTTTTTGACATCTTTAATATGTCCAGCATATATGCAGTATTCCGTGAAGGAGAATATAGCAATAGAAATTTATTAACATATCAGAGCAAACGCATCCCCCACAACAATCTCACTCTCTCTCACTCTCCCTCTCTCTCGCTCCGTATATATATATATATAT
>NC_068986.1:102086846-102088952 GCF_001194135.2 Octopus bimaculoides
TATATATATACGGAGCGAGAGAGAGGGAGAGTGTGAGAGAGAGAGAGAGGGAGATAGAGAGAAACAATTTTCAGTTTATATGGCGTGTGAAGATGATGAAGAAAAAGGTTTCTTTTCTCACCTGAAACTCTGCTTTATGAGAATAAATGCTCGCATCAAATTTAATCCGGCAAAATTTCTTTCGATTCTATTTCTTATAAGACGTTTTATGACATCCTTGCTTTCAATAGAAGTATTATTCCAGTATCACATGATTATTTACTGTATTTATCATCCACGTTTAAATGTTTTGAGTATTCACTATACTTACAGCGTCTCTTTGTTACAATTTGGCATAGTCTTTTCATTGCTCATATATATTAGCGGATATCCATAAACACGTACAGTCACAGAGATTTGTGTAAACATAAGCATACTTACATACATACATATATATATATACATGTGTGTATTTGTGTGTGTGTGTGTGTGTGTGTGTGTGTGTGTGTGTGTGTGTGTGCGTGTTTACACAAATCTGTGTGAGCTTACGTGTTTATGGATATCCGCTAATATATATATATATATATATATATATTTAGATGCATAAATAGTTATGCACATCTATACATACATGTATTTACAATACATGTATCCATGCACATACACATACATGTTACCCTTCGTTCTGTTTTCATTAATCCAAATAGGGCCATTTTCATATTAGAGGGGAATGAAAAGGTTCGAAACTATTGCTGTCCTCTTGTCACTATTCTCACCGTAACCACCAAAACATTATGTAAACCAAAGAGGTTTAAAGCCATTATGAAATTCCTCACCTCAAATCCGTAAGTTAAATTTGGAGAAGGAATATTTATAATCTTTGTCTCATAGACAAGAAAACAGTTACTGTTCAATTTTTTTTTCTAAATTTATTCTAAATTTATTCTAAATTTATTCTAAATTTATTCTAAATTTATTCTAAAAGATAAGGGCACGGATTTTCTGTCACGTGTAAGAAAATCTCTGCAAAATCAGTCTTCAAAATAATTGCATATGTGTTAAAATTTACACGAAAACAACATTTCAATTATGACTATACATAAAACTGTAATTGAAGAATTATTACAGAAAATCAATTTCGAAGTATCAAAACATATTCGCAATTATTTCAATAACAAAACATTTTCTTTTCAGTGGCGATTTTTTCATAACAATTGCATGTATATCACAAATGCCTGTAAATCTCTTTCTCTATAATGAGCTGCCTTAATTCATAGACATTTATCAATTCCCAGTATGCATTAGAATATATCTGGAGATCTTTGAATTTTAAGAGAATTCAAAGGTAAATATCAGCGTCTGTTGCTAATCTGAGAGATATTAAATAAAAACAAATTTTTTTAAAAATTCCCTTCTATTTCACATCTTTTGGATCTAGCAAACTCAGTGGACCATAGTGTCATGGCACAGTGAATCAGAAATTTTAAGAGGCTGATATGGTAAATACTACTTTCCTTCTTTAGTTAGTGTATAAAATAAAATCGTTACACTGTTTTTCTAATTGTTCTTGTATTACATTATGCGTATTTAACATTTAAGGAACAAACCTTTCGTGGGAGGAGACATTTTACACTTTGTAACGTTCTGAGAAACAGATTAGTCATTCACCAACGTTGTTATAACAGTCCTATATATTCCATGTCTCTCTGTTACTACATTCTATCTACATTCTATATAAGACACTAGTTTTTCGTCATTGTGATTAACACCAAAGTAATACTAAATCCATCGCGACTTGGTTTCTCTTTCATTTCTGAAAGAAAACACCGCTTCACAAATTACAACAATATGCCATTATTTCAACAATCACTTAGTGGGTTACCTAAACTCACTTATTCGTAATTATCTTCAAATAGTTATGTAAGTGTGTGTAGCATGTAGAATACTAGACCGATGGGACAGTGATACTTAGTGAAATTATTTTAAAACGAATTTCAATTTTTACTATTTTCTTTTTTATTTACTAATTTAATGAACATCTAACAAATCTTTTACTCCTGCAGTTCTATCGATTCAGTATGTAACAGTTCATGTGTTGTTGTTATTATTATTATTATTATTATTATT
>NC_068986.1:102089052-102089637 GCF_001194135.2 Octopus bimaculoides
TTATTATTATTATTATTAGTAGTAGTAGTAGTAGTAGTAGTAGTAGTACTTACTTTTCATCTTCGTGTTTGTTACAATCACTTGCCGAGACGCACCCAGTGTGCTAGGGCATGTGAAGAATAGGGCGTATGACTGAAAGCTTGGGGAGGGTAAGTGGCAGGGGCAGTAGCGAAATATCATCGTGTATTACAACTCAGAGATTTAAATGGTATTTTTCTAAGGATATGGGCAGTACAAGTCAGCACAATTTTTACGATTACTCTGAAATATGGTTCTCCTGGTATATTATTGAGATGCCTCTGACAGCCCTTTCTTATGATTCCTAGGGCACCCACAATAACAGGGATAGGTCCTGAATAAGAATGATAATAACATCGAAAAACACATTAAGAATGAGAACCCATGTTCGAAATTTCCTCAAAACACCTGATGATGGCTGGAGAGTGTATCAGCCGAAACGTTGAGTTAACAACAAACAAGACGAGAACAAATATCTGCCAAGTGTAAATAATGCAAATAATGTTTCTGAAAGCTCTGCCTTAGTTTGGGAAAATGCTACTGGTGGTACAGCTGATGCGGCAATTA
>NC_068986.1:102092240-102099568 GCF_001194135.2 Octopus bimaculoides
GCGAAATGGCGTAGAGCATAAAAGGATCTTTAACGATGTATATTTCGATGTCTTTTTCGACATTTTACCATAGTACAATCGACTGTACAATTATTGCTATCAATACGGTTGCTGCTATTGCCGTTACTACTACCACTATTATTGATTGTTTATGACCATTTCTTCACCACTTTTCTGTATTTAACTGATGCGGGTCTCGTCAAACCTGTCAACGTTTTACCTTTATGTCGTAGCATCAGAAATCCGAATCAAAACTGTATGAGATAGATAGCCCTATGAAACCTTTTTGTATGTGATAGGCTGAAGATAATGGCTGGAGAATTGGAGTCGAATAAGGCTGGAGATTTGGAATCTTGTAATACACCATTTTCTTATAGAAACCATTGGTGGAGCTTATGTTCCTATTATTGTAGCTGATGGTGTGGCTGTGATTTTATGATTGTATACATTTTTTGTTGTTTCGGGTGTTATCGCGACTTTTATTTTCGCGACTGAAGTTGTTGCTTCTAATAAGACAGTTTTTTTTTTTTAATACAGTTCTATCTCTTGTGGTTACTTAGCGTTCTTATTGAGTTTAACGTGTCGGTAATCTGTGTGACTTCTTTCATTTACACCTTCATCACACTGTTGCGTTTTGGTGAACCGTTTCAGGTTGATTGTATTGGAAGATACGCAAGTGAATGGAAATGAAAAAGAAACGCCATCACGATGATCACCACGAAAACAATACGTTTACATATTAAATCAACAGAGACCAACCGGTGCAACGAATTTAAAACGTAAGTTCGCAACAAAGGAAATCATACAAGAGATGACGATGATGACGATGATGATCGTCATCATCCTCCACCTCCTCCTCATCATCATCAGCAGTAGCATCAATGCTACAACCGTCATTGTCATCACGATGTTCATAATAGTTATCCTAATCAACATCGTCATCATCATCATCGTCGTGGACGTCGTTTTCATCATTACCATCATCATCATCATTATCATCCTCACCACCATCATTGTCATCATAACATTATAATCATCATCATTATGTTCAACAACAACAACACCAATAAAACAACAACAACAAAAACAGCAGCAACAGCAGCAGCTCATTTCACGCTGGCATAAGCTGGATACGTCCGAACGAAATGTTCGTTAAATGACATACAGTGAAGAGAGGAACCCTGTTTAATTTATCACCCATTCTTGTTTATTTCCTCTTGTCAAGATTTAGTTCTGCTCATTTCTAACTATGAAATATGAGATTGCAACAAGAAGTCCGCGTGTTTATTTTATGGCCTTTGCCGTAATATGTGAAATTCACGTTTCCACTCCTACGATACTGTTTGAAAGTATTAAGTTATGAATGCCTTAAGGAAGATGCTGAATACAATGCATAAACAAACATATTCATAATGATAACGTGTAATACAATCCTTTCTTCTCAGTTCACAGAAATGTACAACTACCATGCTCATCTTATTGAATTTTTGAGATGTTACGCAGATCTTCTGTATCATGTGTGATGGTGTTTTCTTTTATGCATATACGTATGTGTTTGCAAATATCTATATGTGTGTGTGTGTGGAGGGGAGGTTATTAGATGCGGTCTATATTGAAGGAATGAATAATGAATGTAAAATATATAATAAAACTGCCAATTTCCGGCATCATACGAATTTTTTCTATCAAATTTAAACTATCTTTTCTATTTATTTTACAGACGCGTGCTTATACGACTAAAGATTTTCAGGCAAATGCACAACGATACATAAAATGATAAAATAACAAGGCTGGGAAGTTTAGCCAGGGTCATTCAAGCACAGAAAAGACATGTAGGTTAGACTCCAGAGGCAAATCTCAGAAAATTCAATCAGTTTACTCTCTGCCAAATTCCTTAATTAAAACATTTCTGAACGTTACCCACCTGCGAGTTATATTATTAGAACCATTAAATGCGTTCAATGAAAACTCAGCTGTTCCGTAAAAGACACCAATAAGCTGCTTCAAAACTACAAGCTAATGAGAGGTTTTGTTATAGTCACACTTTCTTTTAGTATTATGCTGATAAGCATTTCTGCTTTAGTCACAAATTGTTCTTGCACACAATGCAAAGAATATTAATAATACGGATCTGCGCAGATTTATCTAAACAAAAATGATCGGAGGCGTAAAGAAGTTATATAAGCGGATATATGAGATAATAAATAACAATAAAAATTCAGTATAGAAGACAAAGTATTTTAAAATATTATGTTGTTTTAAAAAATATATGAAACATAAAATATATGATAAATTTAATTAAGCAGATAGCACAGAAATTATAATTGAAATGAGTACGAGATACTGAGTCCAATGCAGATATAAAACTATGGATACTTTTTTAATAGTAGTAGACGATATCATGGCTGTCGGTACTCGAGAGATACTTTAATCTGAGGGAATGAAAATCAAATTTTACTGTGACGAAGACTGAATTAAATTGCCCGAAGAAATTTTCCCATATATTAAAGAAATAACTGTATTTAATCTAAATAACAAAAGCAACATCAATAATAATACAAATAATTGTCCTCTCTACTATAGGCACATGAGCTGAAATTTGGGGAAGGGGGTAGTTGATTACATTTATCGAGCCTGAAAGGGTGAAAGGCGAAGTCATCCTCGACGGAATCTGAACTCAGAACGAAGCGACGGGTGAAATACAAAAAAGCATTACTACCTGAGCAAACCCGTAGACAAAAATGGTGTTCATCTTAGGTGATAACTACAACGTATATGTGATCAATGAAGAGAAAGAGGATCGTTTCAACTCACGGAACAGAGATTATGTGATCACACTAGAGCAATGAGAAAAAATCGTTGGTTTATGAAAGTACAGCTCGAAGCTATCAAAAATCGGTTATTGGAAAACAGTAGCAGAGGAAACGAGGAAAATACAGTTCCTATTGATAAAAGTAATCTCATAGAATAAAACAGATGTGAAATCTCTAATAAACCACAAGAAAAGAATAGTGATAGCTTGCTTGAAGAGAGGCATATAAATGGTTTGGAAGAAGACAATAAAACTATTGGTGAAGCGACAGATGAGAAAAAGGTAATCTACGACAGAACAAAGCAAGGCTACAGGAGAAAGATAGCAACACTATTTGCAACTTAAAATAGGCTGATCAGTGGAAATTGAACCAAGAAACGAAAAGCAAGACTAAAATTCTGAAATACCTCAGAACGAAAAGTATGAAATAAATTATCCATGGTAGAAAAGAAGAATGCACGCGGGGTGATATATGCTCTGGAAGGCCATTTCTGTATTACACCGAAAAGAGAAGTCGGGCCTTGACAACCCATGCTGGTGTGTTTACTTCCCCGTAACCTAGCGGTTCAACAAAAGAATCGATAGAATAAGTACTAGGCTTGCGAAGACAATAAATAATAATAATAATAATAATAATAATAATAATATAGAAGAAGAAGAAGAAGAAGAAGAAGAAGAAGAAGAAGAAGAAGAAGAAGAAGAAGAAGAAGAAGAAGAAGAAGAAGAATGTTGTTGTTGTCAGTGATGATGATGTTGATGAAAAAGAAACAGAATTTATGAAAAAATAAATTTGCTGTGAAAAATCTACTCAGTATGTTTTTCTTTTAGGCATTTACGTTGCTGATATCGAATGATCCAGTGGAACACCAGGGAGAACAGCAAGACTCGCATATATTAAGTCGTTTGTCCAGTAAGCGTTTTCATGCAGTCATCTGTAATTCAGGAAGATTAAGTTGAAAATCTACGAAATCAGTTTAAAGTGTACAAAACATTTGTGAAAAAAATATCATCATAAAAGCAAAAGCACTGACGTCTATCACTACTACTACTACTACTACTACTACTACTACTACTACTACTACTACAACTACTACTGCTATTACTACTACTTCTGTCTCTGTTGCTCTTGCTACTACTACTACTACTACTACTACTACTACTACTACTGCTGCTGCTGCTGCTGCTGCTATTAATGGCTGTAGTAAGCCTGGTGGTAGTGTTGATAGTTGTCTTTGTTCCTGTTGTTAGTAGTTGTTGAGTTGTTCTTGCAACATAAGAGGAAGTGAAGCTTCTGAAAGTATAGCTTCAAGTGTGTATTTTTTGTTTTCTCCGTTCCAAGATCAAATTCATCTGGGAACAGGCTTTGCCTTTCATCTCTTCCAACTCTATAAAATAATTGCCGAACATCTAGCAACCAATCTGTTTATTGATTCACAATCAATGATTCGTTTACTACTAAATTGCCATCATTTCATTTGGTAGTTAAGTTGCTGCTCGATGATCAAACACACAAGCGAAGTGTTATATTTCTTCTCTAAAGCAACTAGATGTATTGCAAAAAAAAAAGATGTTAACTTAGATGTGGAATAGTGGCGAATTAATGTTATATTCTGAATAACAAAAAAAGTGCCAAAAATATGTCTCAGCCTAGCTTAACTAGCAGTTCGTAATAATAACATGTCGTTTCTTTATGAAATATACTATAATCCGGAAAGATCAAAAACGTAAACACATTTACATTTTTTGTATAAAATATTTTTGAGATTTTTACGGAAATTCGTATCGGAATATTGTTGCATAAACGTTACCATAAATCCTGGATTACAAATGTTTTATCAAAATTAGATGATATTCTTGAGACAGAAAGGCGTAAGATATGGTCTCGAGAGGAAGTGTTCCGACAAATATTATTACTGTTGAAAATTATTGAGACAAACTAATTCCAGGAAGGTGTATGGAGAGAAATCATATCCAGATGAATATCATCTCGGTTTCCTCATCTAAAGTATCCAGAAAAATAGATATATATTTTATTTTATAAGTGAACATGTCGCCCTCCGGATTATATTCAAATGTAAATACTTCTAAAGTAAATTAAAGGCAGCAACCGTATTCATCGGTGGATTCAAAGTCTCACATCACAAGTGATGTCACAGATAGGTCCAATTATTTTAGTAGCTAGTGCCGTCTTAACATGTTTTAAGTTCCCTTTAATGAAAACATATATAGGTACAAGTTTTTCTATGTAGTATGTAATTTGCTTCCCAACCGAATAGTTATGTGTTCTATGCCACTAAATGACATTTTAGACACTTGTCTTCTACAATACATCAGGCCGACCAAAGACATGGAAATGAATTTGCTTGACAGATACTAAAACAAACCTGATGTGTGCATACATGCAAGCATATATATATACGTATATATACATACGTGCACACATACATACAAACGTTCACACATAAATACATATATGTATATGTATGTGTATATGTATATATGCATGTATGTGCATAAGTATATATATATATATATTTATATATATATATAGCAATACAAAAAAAATGGGACAAGAACGCAAAATATCCAGACAGCTAGATGATACATAAAAAGGGGGAAACAAAACATCCAGACAGATGATACAAAAGCCGGACAAGAAAAAAACACGGACGAGTTATTCCAAGTTTTCTTTTTTCAGTTGAGTTCCAGAATATCTTTGCAATTTCGGCTGGTCTCTTATAGGTAAGTTCATATATATATATATATATATATATATATATATATATATATATATACATTTTGTACGACTCTCTTATTCTTTCATTCTTTCTTTCTATCAACCTCTTCACAATTCGTTCTTCCCACTCTTCTTCGTTTCGTTACCCCCCTCTCACATTTCCTGAATTTCACTTCATTCACACCTTCCCTCCTCTTCCACTTCGCTCTCTTCCCTTTCTTTCTCGTCCCTCCCTAATTCTTCTGTCCCTCTGTCTTTACCTCTCTTCTTTCTGCGCACGTCATCGGCGTTCAGCCAAACCTGACCTTTCTCTCTTGGTTCGACTACCATCCGCGCAACATCTATATTACGCTTATAACCCTCATTTCTTTATGTTCCAGCCGTAAGGCTTCACTTTCACACACGGCAGATTAATTTAATTCATCCTTAGTCGAAAGATACTTGTTGTCTGTATTTGTATTTGTTTGCCATTTCTCCGTTTTTATTTCCATCGTTGTCTTCGTATACATTCGCCACTTTCTTCCAAGGAATTTAATGCTCTTAGCTTAGTTTTTCCTTCTTGCTGGCCACATTAGAGCAACCTCGAGTATAACTAGCAGAAAATGGTAAGATAAACTGGAACTCGACTCAGCAAAATAAAACTTCGAATGACCCATCCGTGTTTTTGTTGTCCATCTTTTGTATCATTTGTCTGGATGTTTTGCCTTCTTGTCCCATTTTTTTAGTTTGCTTTTTATATGCATATGGCAGCGTACGTACACTTTGCTCTCTCTCTCTCTCTCTCTCTCTCTCTCTCTCTCTATATATATATATATATATATATATATATATATATATATATATATATATATATATATAGATATATAAGGAAAATAAGACAAGCTAGGAACGCTAAAATAATTTTATCATGAAGTACATCTCAGCAGTCGTTTCCGTAAAGTAAAAGTAAAAGTAAAAGTAAAATAAGAAAATAATTTAATTAGAGACAAAAAATCAAGTGAAGTGTTTTCTAAATATTTCCATAGTCTTTAAATCTGATGGAATAGTTTGAATATAGAGCGTTGGTCGTTTAAGCAGAAGCAGCCTCAGGGATAATGCAACCTATAATCAGCGCATTAGCAAAGAAGCATGTTTTATGCCAAAATATAAACATATTTTGAATGCTGCCACCACTACGATTGGAATTACTACGAGAATTTAGAACAATTTCAGCCACTACTCAACAGGTCACTTTTAGCCCAATTGACTATTAAAGAAGATTCCACGAACAATTTACTGAGTCACAGCACCTCTGTAGTTTCTTTTTTTCTTTTTCTCTTTCTCCTTCTTCTTTCTCTTCAGCAACATCTCTTCCGCCTTTACCTTCTCTTTCTCCTTCTCCTCCACCATGTTCTTCTTGTTCTTCTTCTTCTCCTCCCTCGGTTGCCCCCGCTTAAGCCATCAATTCTCTGTACCCAAACTATTCCTTCAGATTTACTACTACTCACCCACAAAGAAATAGAGACAGAGACAGACTATCCGAAAAATATGGAAATATTTACCTATTTAAAACTATGGGGAAATATCTACAAAACATTTCCCTGATTTCTTTTTTTGTTTTTGTCCAATTCAATTGTCTTTTCTTATTTAACTCTTAGTTGAAAAAGTCTAAAATACGAAAAACGCTACTAAAATGTACTTCATGATAAAATATATTCAGCATTTTCTACCTTATCTCATTTTTCTTATATATATCAACTCGTGTTACTTTTCTAACTTGTACACACACACACACACACA
>NC_068986.1:102099971-102100824 GCF_001194135.2 Octopus bimaculoides
TATATATATATATATATATATATATATATATGTGTGTGTGTGTGGAAGATAGGATAGCAACATATCTTTTAATAAGAAATCAGAAATGTCGTGCTTATTTAAGCCTCGAATATATTTTCTCATCGTCTTTTGTGATCCAAGCAGGGTAAAAAGTCCCCATAGGAGTGTAAAATCCAGTTTTCTCAGAAGAACTGACCAGTATAGAACACGCTGTATTTCATTCTCATTACGATTGCAGACAAAGGCATAACCCCCACACACATACACACACACACTCACTGTGTATGAGCTCTTGTTTCAGAGATCATATTTTAACATTCTTTGATACAAGTTATAAAAAACACCTTTTACTGTTATTATCAGTTAACTGCAAATTTAATATAAATTTCGAACCATTTACTTTAGTTATGAGCTGGCAATTATAAATCAATTAATGAGTAATAATAAAATAGAGAATGTGACTGTAATAAAATGAAATAAACATATGATTTGTTTATATAAGAAAAAGGACAATATATTTAAGGATAAGTACATCACATTTACATATCTAAACGAGCCTTTGGTGACATGTAAATTGAGATAAGAATGGAATGGTTGAAAGTGACCTTGCACGGTGTGATATGTCCTCTTAGTTAAATGCACGAATTTGAAATCTCATAATTTTGAAATGGCAGTGAGTCATCTCTTGGAAAGTCTTATAAATATAGTTTCATATAAGGCCTCAAAATATCTACTGTTTAACTCTTTTGAACCCGAAGCGAATATATCGTCTTATGTTGCTGCACCTATACGTGCATACGAATGTAGATATTCGGGTATACCTATATATATATATACGCGTATACCTATATAT
>NC_068986.1:102101368-102104961 GCF_001194135.2 Octopus bimaculoides
ATATACAATTAATTATATTTTTATGTATGTATGCATGCTTATATGCGTGCATATATGTGTATTTTACTGAATCGAATCTATATAAAGCAAATAAGCAATATACGATAAACGGAATTATTCTGTTGTATTGGAATTGCGTATGGAATTAAAACATGATGAATCAGCCTACTTTGGAAATATACAATTATGTTTATGAATATAATTACAGTTCTTGTATAATAATATAGTGTAATCGACGTAAAATGATTTTAGCTTCTCTATAATACATTGAGAAATCAATATTTCTTGATAAATTGAAACGCTATTGATGACGATAATAAATAACAAGAAGAACAAGTACATCAATAGCAACTGCAAGAACAACAAAAATATAGGTGGTGAGCATAATAGTAACATAATCATGAATCATAATGTTCAAATAATAAAAATGATGATGATAATAATAATAATAATAATAATAATACTAATAATAATAATAATAATAATAATAATAATAATAATAATAATAATAATAGTAATACCCTGATGCAGTACCAGGCAGTGGTTCTCATGGGTTTATTACACATTTCGTGGCTCCATTCGCTCTTCTTCCATTCTTCTTTTTATGGTGGCCGTGGTGAGGAAGATGTAAACATTTTTGTCATTGTAAATGAAGACATGTGTAATATCAAGGTGGTTGAAATGCCCGTGATTGTAGAATCGATTTGAATGATCAAAACCGAACATAAAATGTGACGAAGGTTTTCGGCTTACCATCCATGCAAGACATGTTGGTCCTCATTTTCGTAAGGCATCGGTTTTGTCATTTCTGGCGTTAAATGGTTTTACACGCGTAGTTTTTCTTACTTTTTGTGTAACAAGTTTAAAGTACGTACTTTCTGTTTGTTATCCTTGGGTTGAAGAATACGAGTATTATCCAATCTATTTTTCATTTTTTGCATAAGGTGGGTTGGGAGGGATGTTGATTGGTCCGTAATGTGATGAGCGTGTTTACACGTGTTGTGCGAGTGATGGCGATGATACACAGGTAAATACATTGTCTCACGGTAAATAGGAATAAATTTTAATGAATATTACTTACTTGGCTATAGTTCAACACTTTGACATTTATTTTAGTTTCTATTTGTCTTCATTCCCGATGATTTTAGATAGATTACGGGGCAGTGTTTATTATTATACTGTTGTTGTTGTTGTTGTTCGTATCACCATCATCATCATTATTGTCGTTGTAGCTGTTGCTACTGTTGTTTTTGTTCTTCAGACTGTGAGCTTGCAAATCCGTTAATACTTCCAAAAAATGGCCCATGGAGTTTTGCTGGTGTTTTACTTCCTGAGTGAAAAATGACGCTGGGCCCAATTGGGCGTCATCATTTTAGGATCAATAAGATAAATACCATCCAGTATTTGTGTCCATGTAACCATTTTACTGTCTCCTGCAAAATTGCTGTTTAAGTGACACAATGTGGATTCATTACTCTTGTTAGTATCAATATTATTGGTGCTCTTGTCGTTTTTGTTGGAATTGTTATCATCATTTAAACTGTTGTATGACTAAACCATAACCAAAATCAAACAATCTTGTATTCAGTTCTATTTTCAATGTTTCAACACAATCTACATGCTCCTAGTTTGTTTCCAAATAATAGCTTTTGGAATGGCTTTGTTTGACTTTCAGACTTAATTTCCCCCACCTATGTTTTTATTTCTTACTTGGAAATATGAAAATAACACTTTCGACAACAAAGTTTCAGTATTTTCCATGTCCTATCTTTATACTGTCACTTTTCACAGATTGCTCTTTTTCAAACTCCTCATCCTCCGATGTCACACAATTTGCTTTCAATCGCAGATGCTATATCAATATGATAAAGTATTGACCCCCTTAACGTTACTAATGGCCAGCTTCTTTTTTCGATAAGCATACTATAGAGATCTCCCAACAATTTAATATACTCGATTTCCATCACTGTATTACTTTTAAGATAATACAATCCATCGCCTCTGCTGCAATTATTTCGCTAATGCCTTCTATAAAATGTTGCATACCTTCTACTTCCATTCTACAATTTACAGCAATCTCTCGCTGTGGGGCTAACGCATTCACATTTTCTTCATAAAAATAATACTAGAAAGGGTTCAACATTCTTATGAACCTGAGATTTCACAAAATTTTCTTTTAAGAGTTTCTACACTTGTAGTACAGATTAATGCATTGTTCTGACTTTTCCTTTCTTATTATCTCATGTGCTTATCCACACCGTTGCTCATATCTATCAAGATCTCTTATGAAAAGTACTTGCTCTTTTCATCGTGTTTAGTTTTCATGTATTTTCATCTAGTTATGTTCATATTTATCAACGCATTTTGCAGTCTCTATCACACTGTTGACGTTTACATCTGAACTATTAGCCTCACCTCATTTGAGATCTCACTCTTCGCTTTTATATGGATTCTTTTCATCTTATCACACCTTTTGCTCCATTTGCCACTAGCAGAGAAATCATGGGATTGTCAATTTTCTAGCAGAATGCCCAACGCTTTCTCATCAATTTTCTCGATATTCTGTGTAATTTCTGCATTTATTACAGCTCCCATGTTAGTTCCTCTTTCTCGAGTACCTTTTCCGATAATATTATGTTCCTCCCACTTAATTTTGGTTCAGCGACTGATTTAATCATTTCTAGTATTTTTCCCATGGGTTCCTATATGTCACTCTTCATAGGATTTTTGTTCTATGCTTATACATTTTTTTTTCTTTTCATTCTGTCATTACTATAAGTTCATGCTATACAATCATTTTTTTTTTTTTTGCATAGTTGTCATTTTACATTTTATGTATACTACACTTCTTTATTTCAGATTATCATTGTAGGTCATCTACCGCACAAGAAGCTATACATCTACTTATTCTAATTTAGATAATCAGTTTCCTCCTTCCCTCATTTCCGTCTGCGTTATTCAGTCTTAAGAGAAATCAAAATATCACACTAGCAAAGTTATTTGTTTTAAGGAAACATCTACGCATTGTATAATAATTTTCTATAGAGGTCATGTTATTGTTGTTGTTGGTCTTGGTGGTGGTGGTCGTCAAAGCGATAGAATTAATCAGGATGTTGTCTCATCTATTTTGCATTCTCATATCCTTGTTTATTTTGTTGTTGCTGCTTCTGCTGTTATTACCGTTCTGTACCTAAAGATTCTTATACATTCTACGTCGTGTTAAGGCGGCGAGCTGGCAGAATCGTTAATAAACAGTGTTAAGGTCGGCGAACTGGCAGAAACCTTACCACGCCGGGCGAAATGCTTAGCGGTATTTCGTCTGTCTTTACGTTCTGAGTTCACATTCCGCCGAGGTCGACTTTGCCTTTCATCCTTTTGGGGTCGATAAATTAAGTACCAGTTACGCACTGGGGCCGATATAATCAACTTAATCCCTTTCTCTGTCCTTGTTTGTCCCCTCTGTGCTTAGCCCCCTGTGGGCAATAAAAAAAAGAATCGCTAATAAACTGGACAAAATGTTCCGTAGCATTTCATCGATATATTCGGTCTGAGTTCAACTTCTGCCGAGGCTGAATATACCACTCAACCTTTCG
>NC_068986.1:102105332-102107686 GCF_001194135.2 Octopus bimaculoides
GTGTGTGTGTGTGTGTGTGTGTGTGTGTGTGTGTGTGTGTGTGTGTGTGTGTGCGTGTATGCCAGCTGCATCTTCCTTACACGAGAAAAGCCATTGCCAAGAAGACTTACTGAAATGATTCATGACTGTTTCCATGTGATGCCCTTATATGACTTTTAAGCCCAGCTAAGCTTTTACACATGTTATTACATACTAGACAATTGCACTATCTGGAAGGAGCAACAGGAGCCACCATATGCACTCTTAACATGTCTTTTTAGACCTCCAACTGAGAGGCACAAACTTCTATATGTTACACACGCTCTGTTATGAATGTTAATAGCCACATCATTGTTTATTATGGGTAGATTTCTATGAGAATATCATATCACTGTAATTCTTTTGCAACAAGCGCAGATCTTCTCTTTGGACGAGATTTCAGAAAATCATTGTCAAATAACGTTCGAACATTCTAACATCCTATATTCATAGGCTTGCATCTTAACTAAAATTTACTCACAGTTGCAGGAAGACGACCGTATCCAAGTTGCGGTGCCCTGGGACACCTACCGGACCAGACCACAGAACAAAACGTTCCACAGCCCTTTTTGCCATTTGTTTCAATATCAATATGAACTTTCATTGTTTAGATGTGCCTTTTTAAACTTCAGCCAGCCATGTACATACCAGAAGTCAATTTCGTTTTCCTCCCCAGAAATACCTGTGCTTGACACTTATTAAAGTGAGGAAACGCTTTGCAGAGCAACCATTCCCATTCTATAAACTACAAAGCATGATTCATATTGTTCGTAAAAGTGATAACAGCGGCAAGAATGATAAAAATAATAACATTAACATTACAATTAATAAGAAGAATAAAAACAGCCATAATATTTGTCTCAAATTTTTTCACAGAGACAGAAGTTTCGAGGAAGGTACTAAATGGGTTACCCTGACCCCAGTGTTCAGCAGGTACTTATTTTATCGACCCGAATATATAAAAGGCAGATTCGACTTCAACGGAATTGGGACTACAAGCGTAAAGACGAACGAAATGCCGTCAAGCACTTTTCTCGGCGCACTAACGATCGAACTAGCTCGCCGCCTTAGCGACAGCTGTAATATTAATGATAGTAATACGTGCATATATGCTCACATGTACACATATATATAGCCGTGCACATGTAGTTTACACAGTTTGTAGCTAAACAGATAACTGGTGAGAAATGCAGAATTAAACTAAATAAAATGCTTCATATTTGCAGTCATTGGTACGCATATAGGTCATTGTAAATAAGAGCTGGGTTTTTAGAAAATTCCTATTCTGAGCTGAGATACACATCATTGAATTTTAACTGATATTTTCTACAAAAATTGAAACAACAATATTCTTCATTCTTTTACCTTTCTTCTTTGAATATGTATTCTCAGATGGACTAGCGCACTATGCGTTTCTTTTCATCATTAACAGTATTCCACCAACAAGAAATCAACCGTATTTCTCCGTGGGTCCAGTGAGGATATTTTTTTGGGCACATATTTGAGAGTTTACGAAATTGGAATCAAGTAACAACAAAATATTGCTGAAACTGACAACAGATTTCCCTCATATCCTATAAAATTTCACTGAAATTCTCCGACTAACCGGGCACGGACATAAATTTATTATATCCTGAGGGTCTACCGTTTCAAAACTTCCGTCCTTAATTGAAACAACAAATGTCAAATATTATCCATACAATTTGTATTTGTACGTTTCTTACATGTAGGATTAAACGTTTCATTGTTTTATTTTTTATTTTGATAATACCAAGTCTTCTACATATAATATTCTCAAAATGCATCATACAATACAATATTGATAGATTAACAGAATATTATTAAAAATTAATGAGAGATCCGTTTCACAAAGACAAACAAAGAAATAAGAAGTATTTAAGTCACAGTAACTGCAGTGATCTTTAACCGATATTTCTCAGACAAATCAATATCTATCACATTAATTTACTTGTTTATGTAGCACAAATTGAGTAAAAAATCCAGCACGCTTTATATTTGTTGTACTTTGTATATTTCTTAAAAAAAGTTTTATCAATATTTATTTCTATTACGAAATAAATGTTCACTACTGATTGTACGTTATTGCCTTGCTGATGAATAAATCGAGCGTAATATTAGATTCAACGTTGAAAATTATTTGACATAGTAAAGAAGCAAAAATAGTAATTCATGAGGAATAATAATGCTGAATGACTACCATTCCGGCAATATTTGAAGGTCCATAGAATGTAGAGTAATATAACTATTCCAAAGATCTTAAATCGGCAATGAGAATCTGTCTTTCTCGCTCTAATTGTGTATATATATATATATAT
>NC_068986.1:102108311-102110811 GCF_001194135.2 Octopus bimaculoides
TATATATATATATATATATATATATATACGTATAATTCTTAAGTCGTTTGCAAAACGTGTATGTATGTATGCATGTGTGTGTGTTGTGTATGTGTGCGTGTGTGTGAGCGTGTGCGTGTGAGTGTGTGTGTGTGCGTGTGCGTGTATGTGTATGTGTGTGTGCGTGCGTGTGTATCTATAGGTATATGTGAATGAATGTATCTGTGTGTATGCATGAATGTATGTAAATATACATATGTACACACACACGCAAAAACACAACTCTGTGCGCGTGTGTGTTTCCGTAGGTATATATATTTAGATGTAAACGCTACAAACTTTCTCACTTTTTCATTTATGAATAAAAGACCCTTTATGTACAAAAGACAAAATACACATTATCCATGAATTTCTTCAAAACTAATTACTTCCATTTTTAATGAAATGCAGCTCTTCATAAAATGATAAAAAAAAAAAATTATTCACAGTTAAACTCATGATGGTGAGTTTAAATACATGTATTCATGATTTCCACTGAATAGAGATTTAAACATTTTGTAATAAGTTATCAAATATTTTAGATTATTTTACCAGCGTGAAATGGAAATTACCTTAAATACATATACATACATATATACATACATACACACACATACATGCGCACATATTAGATATACATGTGTGCGCGCGCGTGTGTTTAAGTCAATTTGGTTGTATATATAGAGCTATATATATATATATATATATATATATATATATATATATATATATATATATATATATGTGTGTGTGTGTGTGTGTGTGTTTGTGTGTATGTATGTATGCATGGTTTTATTCCGCAGTTTTGTTTCGATGAGGAGGTTTTTCCCACTTTCTCAAAATGCTGTAATTACTTTCGATACAGTACGTCTTGATACACCAAACACTTCGGCTGTGTTCGTTACGCTAGCGCCAGCCATCCAAGCACTAACAATTTGACCTTTTTGAAAGTGCAATAGATGAGTCATTTTAATGAATTTTAGTTATCTTTTGCTGATTATATCTGAAAAATCCCAGCAATTTTAGTAAACCATATTAAGCAACACTAATAATAACACAAAAAATATAAAAACAAACAAGCTTTTAATGGAGTTATAGAAATTTCAAAATTATGATGCTATGATGCTTGGTGTTTCCATTATTTTGTCCAACTCCTGTATTCGTTGGTAGATCTTTTATTCAAACCCTAAGTTCCTGACCTGTATTTTTATTTACCTTGCATGCATTTTGTCTTGTCCCAGAGCAAGCGTTTTATGAAACATTTTCCTAACTCAGGAATCTAAGGCGCCTGCTATGGAATTTAGAAATTAGCTAATTATCGGCAATGCACTGTATATATTTTGAATAGTATGGAAGTCCAATAGAAATCAGTTTATACACAAGTCCAGTCTTCCAATTTGAACACTAGGTTTCGGACATTGGAATTCTCTGAAACATGATCCTAATAATCTTTAGGAATGTTATCATTATATTCCTGCCTATTCAATTTAGTAGAATTTACCATGTGTAGAGGGAAATCATTTTGTATGTTTCCCTTTTATCAGTGCAAATATCTTTGTCCTTTACAACATTTTAAGCCGGAATGTTTGGTAAAGTACAGTGTTGTCTTTCATATAAATAATTTTCTTTATTTATTACCGAACATATATAGCATTTAAGAGTAGCAATGCATATCCCAGGTATTGTTCAATCATTTGAATCTATGTATAATTCGTAAATGTTCTAGCAGAGCTAGTTCTTTGAATAAGACAAACCGTTAGCTTTAATAATAACGAATAGTATTGTCGGTAAAACTGATTCCAAACTCTATTGATATATATTATTCTCCTCGTAGAAACGCTACGCAATAAATTCAATGAACAGCAGCCATATCAATTTCCTCCTTAATTCCATGTTGGTGTCCATTTGCGTTCTTAGTCAAAACACAATTCATTGGTTTTGATGAAATATTTGGCGGTATTACTTATTAGATATTTCCAATAGATGGACACCTCTGACCCTAAGTCTCAATTAAATAAAGACACGTGTCCTTTAGAAGTTTTGTAGGCTACATGCTGCCGAATTAATTGTATATCTGTGAAGCAGTTGAATTGTCCATGGATCGTGTCATATTAGCATAACGGTTTTCTGGTCGTGATTTATATGCGCTATACTCATATTATCTGCAAGCAAATTATTGCAGTTTAGGATTTGAAAGTGTTCCCTTTTATCGCCGTAAATATATTTGCCTTTCGGTATGCTATTGCAGCATGTTAAATGTGTGATATTTCGCGAAATACCGTATTGTCTTACTCATAAATAATATATTTGATTTGGAAACAAATAATTATAGCAATGCATATTTGGTAGTGTTGTTTGATTGTTTGAATCTATGTAAAATTGACAACGCATTTAAAAGAGATGTTTCTTTGAATTCGATGAAGTGTTAGCTTTAATAACAGCAAACAGCAACCTTGAGTAAGGAAGATTAAAACTTCGGTGA
>NC_068986.1:102115811-102119441 GCF_001194135.2 Octopus bimaculoides
ATGCACACACTCACACAGACACACACTCGCGTGCACACACCACACATATATATATATATTGTGTATATTTGTGTGTGACTGTATGTCAGTTTGTATGTGTAGGATCATATTAAAACTATGCCTTTACCATTGGAAATGTTTATATTAAACATTTTAAAATTAAATAAGGACAATGGAACAGAAGTCATAATATATCTACATATAAGTATTCTGCAACTGAAGTTGTGAATATACTATTTAGTTACAAACTGCGTTTATGTTTTATGTGTGGTAAACGCGATTTGTATCATCCTGAATTCCTTCTTTTATCGCCGAAATCATGATCATATAACCCCCTTTGAAACTCCATGACTTCGATCTGAGTCCTGCATAACTGCTTTCTATCATAGACCCAGATAGACAAATGCTCTCTCAATAATTACTAGAATTAGAATATAAGAACTCTGGTGAATTTGTTCGACCAAAATCTTGAAGGTGAATGTGATGCCCCAGTATGGTCGCAGTCCAAAGACTGAAACAAGTGAAAAGGAAAGCTTATAAATACATTACATACATATTACATACAACAGAGTCTACGCAGCCATTGATATATTTTCAAGCAGCAGACGGTCATGAGAGGGATACATTCTTTCAATAAAAATATATAGTAATTGGATTTGATTGCATTTACGAAAGTAAATCATTCAAAAATCACTCAAGAATCTGAATATATATCAGACCATATTTACAAATACTCTTCATCTTACAACATCGATTGAAAAGATGGTACGAAGTTGAAGTGATTCTAAAGAAGATAATAGCTATATAATGCTAAGTATATTAATTGTGGCTGGGAATAGAAACTACTGTTGAGTATCGAAATATTTAAAGTTTTAATTTTATAAATGGAGTGTTTATTGTCTGGAACTTATTAATTACACGAAATAATATTTTCTAACTGCGTAAACTTGTGATACAATATGGCGTCATATGCACCAATTTGATTTGCAGAGAACTTTAAACCTTCTATAGAAATATTTTCTGTCGAATCGAATGCTGATTGCTTTCGTCACGCACGTATTCCATTTCCTTTCTTGGATAGTTATATCTTCTCATATAGAAACATGTGCTTCTTAATTACAGCTCCTTATTCGCCAACGAAAGCATGTAATTTGAAACAATACTAACAGCTTATCATTTTTCTCCGATGTAATAATAAATGATAGACTACCATTACGTTTCAAACCATCATTATAGTTACTTCCTGCTCGCAATTACAAAAGCTAGTGTTGCTTGTTTATGCCACACTTTCATCAAAGGTAGCGATTCTGAGTAGGAATCTATTTCATTTAATTGTAGTTTACTGCAGTTTTAATGGATGTGTCTAGGCGTATGTTTCCCATGAAAAATACGATAACATTCTAAAATTATCAGCAACTATATGTATAGAATCAGCTTTTCTGTTTGCAGAATGTGTTAAGCTAATGGTGATTACCATAGAATGCAGGATAATAACCACACAATCGCATATGTAAACGGCACCCCTCAAGTATTTTAGGAAAGATACAAGCGGTGTGTTTGAACATTTATGCGTTGCGTATATTAATCAAAAACTAGGAGTGGTATGAGAAAGAATTCCCATATTAGCAACGAAATGAACGTTATTATTAGTAATAAATAAGTAAAGTAACAATAATAACAACGGCGACATCAACAACAATAACAAAACTAAATAATAATAATAATAATAATAATAATAATAATAATAATAATAATAATAATAATAATAATAATAATAATAATAATAATGATAATAATAATAATAATAATATGACATTGATATGACCGTCCCAATCGATATAAACGTATCCGTCAAGACCTACCAAAAACTGAGCAAATATAAAGATCTTAAAATAGAATTAGCAAAATGTGGAATCTAAAGACGAAAACAATACCTATTGTCATAGGTGCCCTGGGAATGACAGCGAAACGGGCTGATTACTACCTACCTCAGATACCAGGAAACCCCAAAATGGCTGAAGTTCAAAAGATAGTGCTCATGGGAACTGCCCATATCCTACGTAAAATTCTGTCTATGTGATCTCAAATTTTAAAGCAAACACATAATTTTCTTATGGTTTCTTAAACATTCACTTGAACAAAACTGTCCAAATCCAAATATATGGTACCCTAGGCATAACACCTACATGAACTTCTAACTTGCTGTCTCTTGAGGTCTCTGAGTGAGACTTGGATCCAACTTGTACAAATGCAAAACAAAAGTCAAACATAAAATAATAATAATAGTAATAATAATAATAATCATAATAATAATAATAATCGCATTTTTTACAATGCAATGAGACTCCCTAATCGATACTCGGAGACGAGACATTGATGTTGTAGATAAAGGAGAAAAGGAAAGCAAGATTATTGATACTGCAATACCTGGTGATGCGCGCATAAGTGAAAAACAACTAGAAAATATGGAAAAGTACGGACAACTAAAAGACGAAAATGCAAGAATGTGTTCTATGAGGAGAGGTTATGTCGTTCCAGTAGTGAACCAAGTTGGAGAAATATGTCAGAGAAATCGGAATTGATACGGGTGCAGGGCAAGCCCCCAAAACCGCTCTCCTAGGGACAGCTACGAGTTTGATGTTGTGTTGCTCTTTGGGTATTGAATGTCATCCACGATAATTAACAACTAAGTATCGCATATTATGATAAGCGGAAAGAGAGCCTGTAAGAGCTCTGACATCAGGGTGCTGTCCGCTATCACAGAATCAACCAGAGCAAGCAAGACCAAGCGTTCTCAGAAATAAAACAGCAGCAACAACAACAGCAATAATAACAATAACAACAACAACAACGATAATAATTGCCGATGTTGACAAAGCCCTTACCCATCAATGATTAGTGCCTTCTGGCTTAAAATCAGAAAGAGACGGGTTTATCATAGCAGCCCAAGAACAATGCCTACCTACAAGAAACTACCAGGCTAACATATTAAAGAACGGCAGTAGTCCAATATGTCGTGTACGAAATGAAACCATTGATCACGTTGTGCAGTCTGGGAGATCAAGTTGGGCCTACAGAGTATCTCCGCAGCCATGATAGAACAGTACAATATATTCACTGGGTAATTTGCAAAAAGCTGGGCCTGTCCCATGATAAAAACTGGTGGGAACACAAACCACCTCCAGTTGTTGTTATTGTTGTAGTTGTGGTTGTGGTTGTGGTTCAATGTGTGTGCATTGCTTTTGTTGTTGTGATTCGGGTGAGTGTGTCTGTGTTGCTATTAGTGCAGCTGACAGATTAGGAGAATATTTCAGTTCTATATTTAAGAGATGAGGAATTATGTACATTATTTATATTATTTACAATTGACGGATATTTCTCCTCATCTTGTTTGTTGTTAACACAACGATTCGGCTGATATATCCTCCAGCCTTCTTCAGGTATCTTGGGGAAATTTCGAACCTGGGTTCTCATTCCTAAGGTATTTTTCGATGTTGTTGTTGTTGCTATTATTATTATTATTATTATTATTATTCAGTAGTTTTATTTTTATAACGTACTTTCACTTCACTACCGAGCGCAGATCTGTGCGCCTTGGGTATGTGCTGTGGTTTGCTGTGGTGCTCTTAT
>NC_068986.1:102123498-102125593 GCF_001194135.2 Octopus bimaculoides
ATAAGTTTCGGAGCAGTGATTTATCGTACTCACATGTTAAACTTCCCCGGTGGTGTTATTTAATATGTTTGTAATTTTTTTGTACATGGTGTTTTGGGGTTCGAAGATGGTATTATTATTATTATTATTATTATTATTATTATTATTATTATTATTATTATTATTATTATTATTATTATTAAACCACCTCAATTCTGGGAAGAGGGTATTTTCAATTTAAAGGAAGCAGGAAGACGCATTGTGCAACAAAATGGTTCATTTTCGGTTGATTAAAAATATAATGGCAAATATTTATTGACCGTTTTCTTTCCTTTAACAATCGACACGACCTTTCCGGACAACCCAATATATATGTATTTATTTATTTATTTATTTGTGTGTCTGTGTTTTCCCCTCCCACCACCACTACCGTCACCAGCACCACCATCATCTCTTGTAACTGATGTTGGTGTGTATATGTTCCCGTAACATAGCGTGTTTGGAGAAAAGTTAGAATAAGTACCGGGCTTACAAAGAACAAGCCTTGGAGGTCATTTAAGATGCTGCTGCAGTATATCCTGCAGTCAAATGACTGAAACAACGAAATGAATAACACAATATCTGTAATCTATTCCATATCATAAAATAGATTTCTTCTTTTATGAGGTTGGATGGAAATAAACATCTATGGTACATTGTTGAGCATTGTGTGAAAATTTGAATGCATTTGAAGTTTGTCTTCTCACGTTTTCAAACTTATGTTATCAAGTGTATCTCTTTTCTGTGTAATCCAAACACAGAAAACTAAAATCTATTGAAAGTAAAGTATCATTATTGTTACTTATTTTACTTCGCGTTTTGCACTCCTTACACGTCCTAATGGATTTCTGATGCAAATAATATATTTCTGAGCATAACACAAGATTAAATGTATCAATGTCTTGCGCATGGTAGGTGTACATGAAAAATATACGGAACTAGAGAGGTAAGTGTAGAAATACTCAAGAAAAGAGAAGGCTAGCTAGGTGCATTGAAAATAGAGGGAAAGACAGAAAAATGGATAGATAGATAGCTTGACAGATAGATAGAACGATAGATAGATAGAGCGATAGATTTAGAGGGAGAGAGATACATAAATAGATAGATAGGGACCGAGATAGAGTGGGAGAGGAAATAGATAGATAGATAGATAGATATCGAGAGAGTCAGATTGATAAAATGAAATATAATTATTCAGCGTGAGTGAGAGAGAGAGAGAGAAAAAAAAAGAGAGGGAAAGAGAGAAAAAGAGAGGGAGAGAGAGAAATAGAAGAGAGACAGAAATAGGAAGACCAGCAACGAAAGGTAGAATTTAATGAAAGACTAATGGAAAGCCGATGAGTTGTAAATATTTTCCAGGCATGTCATACACTGAACTGTGCATTAATTAAATGCTGCACTGAATAAACTGTCATCCGAGTACAAAATAAAACAAATATTTATTGAATTCAGTTTACCTAACTTTACGAGTATATTTTCGATAGATGTCGTCTGATGTATTCATACAACTATTTGATGTATCTATACACGACGGAATATTTCCAACTAAATCTAAATATAACGCACCAATAATAGTTGGCAAATCATAAATTTTAACTATTTTTACCAATTAAAATATAATATGAAACCCTACGATCACAATATACGTAAGTAAAGTAGCATACATACACAAAAACACATATACATCCACACACACACACACACACACACACACACGCACACACACACATAAAGGTGTGAGAGTAATTATATTTATGTTTGTGTGCTTTAGTGATTGGGAAACCTACACAAAGCCATAATATGTACACAAAATAAACACGTATTTCATAAAATAGCAAGGTGCGTCTATTAATATTTGTCTAATCTCCATATTTATCCATATACATAGACAACCTAATACACATACACACACATACATACACATAGACACACTCACACATTTTTATACAGATATAGATATACATACATGTATATATATATATATATATATATATATATATATATATGTGTGTGTGGGTGTGTGTGTATGTATGTATATATATATATGCATATATAAATATATATATATATATATATA
>NC_068986.1:102125657-102132508 GCF_001194135.2 Octopus bimaculoides
TATATGCATATATATATATATATGCATATATATATATATATGCATAGATGCTGGTAGACTTGTTTGGGCGTGTGAACGTGATGAAAAGATACGCATTAATGGACAAATTATCATAATTTCTGAAGAAACAAAAGAACAATATATTCGATACTCATAAAAAATATATTTATAGGAAAAGCGAGTTACATTAATGTAATTATCGTATAAAAGACTGAAAGTACGCAAGAATATAAGATCTCACGTGCATACATTTACATATGTATATACATACATAAATACATTCATATATACATATTTTACATTATATTATATTATATTACATATGCATTTAATGTACACAGCATTTAAAATGAGAGCTATTAATCATTTTTTTTTTTTGCCATAGAGATACTAATGTTAGTCGGATTTATATTACATGCCTTGTGCCTCCAAGCAATACTCAGGCTTAGGGTACATCAATACCTTTTCCTTTAAATACTGTGTCCATTAAATGATGTTTATCTCTCACTAGAGTATATTTTAATCGCACCTTAACGGTGTAAACTACATACATACATACATGCATGCATACATACATGCATGCATACATACATGCATGCATACATAGATGCATGCATACAAACATACAAACATACATACATACATACATACATACATACATACATACATACATACATACACACATTACGTTGTTCGGAAAATACATCCCGACTTTTCGAAAACATTTTAACGAGTCTATGTAAGATATTATTTTTGTAGCATTTTAGATGAAATTTCACATGCTTAATTATTGATGTATACTATTTGTACATTTTTATTGACTTCCTTCTGAATGTAAATTTGAAGCGCAGAAATCCTGACTTTCAAACATGAAGAAAGAAAAAAAAAATGCCTCAAAATGAGTTCGAGTTTCGACATAATACTTCCCAAACAATTGCCAATATCAACAGATGTTCAAAGGTCCAATAACATTCGGGTGTTAAGACAGTGGTTTGAGAGAAACCGTTGTGGTGACGAGTATCTGTCCAACATTGATGATCCACATTTGAAAACAATAGTCGAAAAAAATCCACGACCACGTGTCAGAGAAATATAACATAAGCTTACTGTCTCTAAGGGACTGCAAGTAAGGCGTGTTTATTTGAGGAAAGTGAGACCTACAAATCTTAATCGAGATTTTCCCACAGCCACCATATTCTCCTGATCTTTCACCCATCATTTCTCAAGCATCTAGATATTTTTTTATGACCATTCCTTTCCAAAACTGAGGTCGAAACTGAAGCCAAGGATTTCTTGGCATCAAAACTTTTGTATTTTTATTCAACGCGAATATATGACCTTGTTAATCGATAGGAGAAATGCATACCCGGTCATGGTTCATATGATTGAATGATTAAGCCTTTGTATAAGTTCAACTTTTCAAGATTACAGACCAATTTTAAAAATCTGGCATTATTTGCCGAACAACCCAATAGAGCAATGAATAGTTGTGGCAGTAGTATTATAGGTTGGCCATTGTTATATATATTTTCCAATAAAAAAGTTTTGGATATGAATAAATCTCCATTTTCATTTACATATATGTACATATGAAACTTTCTATCTATCTATCAATCTATCTATCTATCTATCTATCTATCTATCTATCTATCTATCTATCTATCTATCTATCTATCTATCTATCTATCCATCCATCCATCCATCCACCTATCTATCTATCTATCTATCTATCTATCTATCTATCTATATATCTATCTATCTATCTATCTATCTATCTATCTATCTGTCTATCTATCTATCTATCCATCTATCTATTTATCTATCTATGTACCTATATATATATATATGTAGTTGAAATTTACAGAAACAGAAGAAGACAGGTGTATAAACAAGAAACTAATTTAACGCTCAGGACGGTGAGAACGTCTTTTAGGTTTCGAGCCTACGCTCTTCGACAGAAAGGAACACGTGGAAATAAACAGAGGGAGAATAACTATGCTTTTGGAGCTAGCGGTCAATATATACGCGCGCGCGTGCATTCGCACACACACGTACACACACACACACACACACACACACACACACACCCACCCACACACACACACACACGCACGCACACACACACATTGATACATATATGAAAAATAATTTACTTTCAGTCATTGGAAAGTAACAATGCACGGCCCGCCTTGAAAATTGTACTTTATTGCATCGATCGCAGATCTAATCTTCTGAAACCTTGTATTTAAGCGTTCGGTCTCGTTTCAGAAACACTAGGTTGTAAGAACAGAAGCGAAACGATCTTCAAGCATTTTTTTCTGGACAAATAAATATACAAAGTCACGCATATCGAAACGTGTATATTCGTGTGTTTGTGAATAACAGTGTGTTTGTGAATAACAGTGTGTGTGTGTGTGTGTGTGTGTGTGTGTGTGTGTGTTTGCTTGTGTAACTTCAATTATGTGAAGCACATGTCTTATCTCTTCGATTTGTGGGCATAACTATGAATAATGAACACTCATTTTCTGCCGGATTATGTTAAAGGTCTAGTATGACATTCCATCCCCGTGTATTTCTATTAGCATGTTGTGTAATCAGATAATATCCGAGCAGTGATGTTATCAATATTATCAGTTTGAATATTTACAGATTTATCTCATACCAACTGGATTCTATTTTCACATTGAGATTTAAATTATGATTAAATTTTATACAAATCCAATTTATTTTGAGCAGAAAGACGTTATTCTTAACATTGTTACAAATAATATCATAAAGTAATAGCATAGATAAAGATGGAATATCTATACAAAACTTTACATTATGTTGGGAAGTAAATATTTTAATTTCTTTAAACATTATTATTGTGACGGAACTGCTAAGAGAATAAAATATTAAATTACATGCTAAAGTATTGAGTTTTGGAAATAGACGGTCAACTGCATACTTAATAATGAATCAAACAATATGTGCATGCACGTTGATAAATGCAAGTGTAGATACATACAGACACATGCACACACACAGACACACACACATATATTGTTTTAAGTATATGTATGATTTGGGTGAACGTATATGTGTATGTATATCAGTAAGTAAGGGTGTGTGTGTGAGTATGTGTGTAAACTGCCTAAGAGACTGGTGATGATATTTGTAGGGATGAGTTCTATGATTAAGAAAAATGACAAAATACAATGACGATACCCTGCTTTTCGTACTGAGTCCACATTCTAGATTAGGATGGCCCGCGAGAAATGACAACTGTGTTTTAAATATATATGTATGTGTAATTGTACACACATATACACACATATCTGCGTGTGTCTGCGTTTGTGCGTTTATGTTTTTGCGTGTGTTTGCGTGGGGTGGGGGTGGAAGTACATGCTTTAGTAGTTAAGATGTTGCACGAACATCAGATTGAGGTTTCGATTCCTGGAGCGACTAATGCGTTATCGTTTTGAGCAAACCATTTCATTTCAGTATATAGAAACATGAGAAGGAGGAGCAGTAAATACCATGGTTGCTCCTTCACGAGAAGACATAGACTCCTTCAAAAAGCGGTGCAGCTTCCTAGGTCAGACCAACAGTAGTATTATTCCCTTCAGGGGACTGTCGCATTAAGTTGACAGTGTATAACTACTTCATCATATCAATACTCCATAAATCTCTCTGAGAGATTTAGAAATGCACTATTTCTAAAAATCTCCTGTTGTATTGAGTCCTGTATATATATACGATAGTAAGCACAGAACATATGTGTGTGCGTTTGTGTGCGTATATATATATGTGTGTGATTGCGTGTGTGTGTGTGTGTGTGTGTGTCTGTATGTGTGGGTGTGTGTGTGTGTATGTGTGTGTGTGTGTGTGAGTGTGTGTGTGTAACAAGATTCAGTTTCGTAAGAATGCTGAGGCATCTAGTTGTGTCGGAATGAAATGCGTACACTACAATTGTAGATGAATACCAACCTTAATACAGAAGTACTGGCAGAATGATATTTCTGTAATGTATACGCTAAGTGGACCCAACTGAGTATATAATCTGCACATGAGCTATTCAAACATTTACATTTTATTAAATATAAAATCAACAATATACTTTGAAATACGCGAGGAGCATGTTCTAACATAGGCGAATAACAATAAATAAATAACAACTGATAGACAATTGTCAAATCATTACAGCCGTTTCTCACCAAATTTTTATTGGATTGAGGAGTACATTATATCATTATAAAAAAACGTTTCCGTCAGATTAATACAGAACGTTTACAATAAAGGACATTTAAGATAATCTAAAATCCACGGCACATACATATTTACTGATTCTACAACTGCATATTATTGAATTCACTTTTACACATATTATAAATCTAATCTGCCATACGTTTATCGTTTACGATCAGAAAGATATATATGAAATCTATATTTCTCTGTCATGGAGAAGAAAACGATATCGTCTAATGTTCGGGTTCTCAGGTATGATCTGTATGATTTTGACAGCATATTTGTAACAAGGGGTATATTTCGTACATGCTCCAAATGTTTCTATCGTTATTTTTCTCTCACAAATATTAATTATCCTTTCTACTTAGTTAGCAGAATGTTGGTCTCACTTCTTGGAATATTACAATTGCATACAGTTGGATACTTGCGTACATAACATCTAAATATTTACCGAGATGCCCATGTCTTTTGGTAATGAAGTTAATGAATAAAAGGCACTATATATATTTGTTAACAGTTAAATCACTAATTTTATATTGTCGATATATATTTCATAATGTACACATTCTCACATAAGCTCATTCTACAAGAATTTGCGCACAATAAATTGATGTCTACTTAGCGCATCTCGTTGAATAATTATCCTGTGGTATTTAAACAAAATTTGACATTTATCATAGAAAAAAAACATTAACGAAATCTAATCAGACTATACTGTGACATGAATTGTTAATATCTGGTAATGGAATATGGAAACCTCTCGAATATACTGATATCATAATGTCTTGTACGAACTCTGTAAAATGTAATACCGCCTTGTTGATAGGCATGGAAAAAAAACAGGATAAATAAAATAGATAAACATTTTGTGAGAGACATACAAAGATTGTAAAAGAGATGTTATTTTTGCAAATTATAATAGGCTCTAACTCTGTAGAGGAGTTGAAATAACTTCCTATCTTCCTAAAGTTGCATGTAATTCTGGCATATTCTATTAGATATCTCATATGTAGCACATTGACAAAAACATTTCTTTGACAGCAAACACGCTTCTTTCAATGCATAATAAATGGTTTTATTCGTTGAGCGTGCTACCAGAAGAAGTTTAGAACATTTACAGAATCATATCCCTTTTCCTCTTTTTGTTTAGTGTTTTATACTCAAACGAAAACGACATTTTATTCCATGATTAATCATCATATGTATGCGAACTAATTTCATTGCCATTGTTATTTTTCTTGCATAATCTGAAACATCTTTCATGGTAACAATGTATGTAGGAAAGAGTAACAAACTACAGAATTCGTAATATTAGTTCTCCATGATTTAGGTGTTGTTTGTAGGAAAACATTTTTGTATCGTACCATTTGACATGAAGATACATTAGAATGGTGAATAAAACTAGTAACATTTTGCTCGTCAGTCTTTATACTACAACTCATAAATTCATTTGTGTGCAAATAACTAAATATATTCAAAGAAGAAATAGTATAAAATAAAACTGGAAACATAAACACAAGCAAAATTATGTACGACATTGGAAATCAATAAGTTTTTCATAAACGTGTATTAAATCAATACAAATAGCAAGATAAGACTTCTACAGTTTAACTTAACTTCTGAATATGTAAATGCTTTCCCCTCATATTTTTACATGTTTGTAAACATAAATACAATGGAATCTACCAAGTGTATATGATTAATATATTGATTTATAAAACGAAAATACAATAACACATGTTTATAATGTTGAAGAATGGAAAATTAGTATGTTACTACCATAGTTTAGGCAGAAAGTAAATATGATATATCGCTATAAATGGCGATTGAAATTTTCACACAAACCGAATCGGAGAAGCTTTAGATCAAATACTCTAGCTTCCGTTTACAGGCAGAGCAATTCCATTAGGGATATAAAGTATTGTTCAAACTGACTACGGTGTTTCGGAGGATACAATATGAATGTATATGCATATGAGTGAAGATACTCGGTTCCTTCTATAATATCGCTAACCACGTGTCTTACAATTACTAATGAAGTGTGTGACAATTGCATGAGAAATTATCTTCGCTGTAGTTAACCGTAATCTTTGAAATATATGATTTTTCTCTCAAATATCCTTAATATTTTGTTTTACGTTTCATCACATTTTGCACCAATTCTTTTGGAGCAAATGCATGGAAGTATTCTTGAGTCGAACGTCCATAAGTCATGAGGACATTTATCTGTCCCCTATTGAACGTTAAATATATGTACCACATTTAATCGCCCTTTCTTAAACAATTTAATGTCACAATTTTCCTATTTAAGCCGCAAACACTTCAAAGGAAACACGAATAAAAAATATATTGATAACGTAGATTACAAGATGCTTTGGAAATACAGTTTTTTTAATGAAGAATTTTGAATGCCATAAATTTTATTTACGTCTTTCAAATTCTCCTCTATTTTTTGGGGGGTTTATTTCAGCAAGATATATGTACCTGAATATTTTTCAGAAATTTTACACCATATAATATATAAGAGAAAATACAAAAAGACACACACGCGCTCGCATGAACATATGTATATGTGAATTCTCCCTTATATATATATATATATATATATACATATATATATATAT
>NC_068986.1:102132532-102134104 GCF_001194135.2 Octopus bimaculoides
TGTGTGTGTGTGTGTGTGTGTGTGTGTGTGTGTGTGTGTGTGTGTGTGTGTGTGTGTGTACAGATAGATAGATAGATAGAAGTGAAGATTATTTGCCAACATAACTTGGTATTTTTTTGTTTAGGACAAATGCTGGTGTAATTTAGTCCGAGGAGATATCGTCTCCAGCTGGCTATATGACACGATCTGTGTCCTTGTTCGAAAATATAAGGACACAGATCGTATCGTATAGCCAGCTACAGACAATCATTTCTCCTAAGCCAGGATTGCCATGTTATGTTGGCAAATAATCTTTACTCCAAATTACTGTTGCTGAATATCTAAGAGAGAAGTGAGTATACATATACATACATGTGTGTGTGTGTGGAGTATTTCTGTGTTCTTATGAAGAGGAGGAGATAGTGGGGGAGGAAAAACAACATGGAAAAGCCATTGCCCTCTCTGAATTAATATATTTCAGGTATGCACAACTGAGGTTACCTCTTGTGTTGTTATTTACAGTTCATGTATTATGAGGCATTCTACCGAACTTTACGTTCCTGCGACAGTGTGAACAAATTCAGAAACAAAATGTGTAGGTCATCATAATTTATTGAATCGTTAATTGTAGCACGCGTAAGTTCTGGTAATCATTGTTAAATTTTGCGACGAATAAATATTGGCTGAATTCTTAACAGCTATAATTTCTTCATCTGCATAAGGAAGACATGTAGAATCTGGATAAATATCAATGTTTGAAAATATAGATATCGGAAAGATCCTAGCGGTCATAGAGTAGAAGGCCGGAAATTACCGATGATTCCCAGAGAAATTCGGAAAGTCATTAGTTAAGTAAAAATGAACTGTTGTCCATAGAGGTGCAGTTCCTGCACAAGCAATATCATATGTGTAACATTTTTGGAGTATATTGTATGAATGATAAATTAATAGCGACTAAATGTTCGATAGCGAAGTGATATATTTGCATATAGTTCTGTTTGCGTTTATACATTTTACCAACACCTTCAATTTACAGTGCATATTTCAGATACGATATTTAAGTTTTTAATTACAAACATACATACTGTTCTTTTGCAATTTATATTTCAAAAGCTGGTCAACAAATACGTTCTTTATTAATTTATTTCCCTGACGCATGTTGCAAAATTCAATTGATAAACTCAAGCACGTTTATTTTTTTAAGACTGGCATTCGTTTTATAGATCTAGGTTTCGTGTATTACAATGTCACAAGAATATAAGCAAACTCAAATAATGTTTGGGAACGTTTTGAAGTGATATACAGAATGAGGAAGAAATTCAAGCGCAATGCTAAACCCGCACACATACACAGGTCTCTTTGTTTAAACATACACATATTCAACTTAATTGTGTGGCGTATTTATATATACGTTGTAATTAAGTTAGTGATGATAGAAGGAAATGAACACTATATAAAATAGTATATAATAGCGTAGAATAGGAATGAATTACATTGTAAATACATACATCTTTCTCACAGTAACATTGCATATATCTAAATTATTAAATATGTGGAAATATATACATATACATATATATATACATATATATA
>NC_068986.1:102134248-102138302 GCF_001194135.2 Octopus bimaculoides
ATATATATATGCATGTATATATACACGTATATATAGATAGATAGATATATATATTTATGAATATGTGTGTGCCTGTGTGTGCATGCGCGTATATACGAAGAGATGAATGAGGGAAAATGGATTGAACATACTTTATTCGCTATCATTTGTCACTGGAATTGTTTCCACACAAACGACATCCGTAGCACATTGGTTTGTTGATATACTGAACATACTGCTTAATCTCTATTATAAGTCATGGGCGTATAATGTGGTTCTTCATGTGCTAATGTTGAGTGCCCGTCGTTAGATCAGAGAATCAGCTCATTCTATGGAACAATGAATAATCAAAGAAAGTAGCCTTTTCAGCAATTTGCAGAAAAATCTAAATCCATGATTAAAATGGCAGACCAAACGAATCCATAAGCAAAATACAAAATACTAAAACAAAGAAAGAAAGAGAAAAAAATAAACAAGTCCCGCTTACAATAAAACACCATTCTGTCTACTCGAGTAGATTCTTTAGAAGAGAAAGGAAATCAAGAGAAAGTACGAAACAAACGATTTAGAAATAATAATGTGATAAATTGATAAGGACTGATTATTTCCTCTGCTTGTCACGATCTAATAGAAATTGACCTAAACCATAGTATGTCATTATATAAGGTTAATTTGTGAATGTCTATCCTTAATGTATTGTTTTAAAGTCATTTAGAAAAAAAAGTAGTGGTTAAACTCTCCCTTTACATACATATTTTTCATATACCCACAAACAAGGTAGTGTATATAGTTTTATATATATATATATTTTCATTTATGCGCCCTTTTAAAGCCTATCCAGGCTCATGGGTCCGGTTTCCCGGTTTCTATGACATATGTGTTCCGCCCACCTGGATGGGACGCAAGTCCATCGCAGCTTTACTCAAGAAATAGGAAGAAAGTGGGAAAGAAATTTGGAGTGAAAGAGTACAAAAGGAGTCACCACCACACTCTGTCAGAGCCTCATGGAGCCTTAGGTGTCTTCGCTTAATAAACACACACAACACCTGGCCTGTCTGGGAATCGAAACCCAGATCTTCTGATCGCGAGTACGCTGCCCTAACCACTGGCCCATTGCACCTCTACAGTTTTATATATAGACACGTATATATATATATCTTTATATACGCACAGATCCATACTTCTTATTTCCATTCTTGCCATTATGATGTTTATATTAAATGTTGAATTTACATTCATTTGTTAAATTCTACGATTATGGCCAACGGAAATGTACTAGAATTTTGAGAGATAAGAATTATTTTGTATTGGTCTAGATTTTTTTAAGTAGAACAGTACTTATCTATCGCCCTACATCTCCAGTTACCTAATAATATATGGAAGTTTAATAATAAATATATATATTTTTTTCTCTGTCTGTGACATTAACAGTTCATATTAATAGTTCACACTAAATACTGCAGCGCATGGATACACACATCTGCATTTACATAGTGGAAAGTAGAAAATTTCGCAGTGGAGAAGTTCTTCAAAAGGATTCAGTAGAAATACAGAGAAATAAATACAATATAACAAAATAAGCAGATTGCATGACTAGAAACTTAAATATTATTTGTTTTTACCAAACAGCAAAATTGAAATTTTAACATTCTGGTTGCATTTAGCAACTATCTTGGAGTGCCTATTCACAAGTTTATCTATACCGTATGCAGCATAATATGCTCAACTGTTACTCTTTTACTCTTTTACTTGTTTCAGTCATTTGACTGCGGCCATGCTGGAGCACCGCCTTTATTCTTTGGAAGCCTAGTACTTATTCTATCGGTCTCTTTTGCCGAACCGCTAAGTTACGGGGACGTAAACACACCAGCATCGGTTGTCAAGCGATGCTGGGGGGACAAACACAGACACACAAACATATGCACGCACATACATACATACATACATACATATATATATATATATATATATATATATATATACGACGGGCTTCTTTCAGTTTCTGTCTACCAAATTCACTCACAAGGCTTTGGTCGGCCCGAGGCTATAGTAGAAGACACTTGCCCAAGGTGCCACGCAGTGGGAATGAACCCGGAACCATGTGGTTGGTAAGCAAGCTACTTACCACACAGCCACACCTGTGCCTGTTGTTTATACTATTGACATTGATAGGACAAAACAAAATTAGACTTCAGCTGAATCTGACGTCGGAGAGTAAAGAGTGGTATGCAATCCTAATTATAACTTCGTTCAGCAAGTTCATTTATTTCAAAATTTGCCACAAGGCATTCGGTTTTAAATGTCACAACTATATAACTGATATTATCGTTGGTAAATATATCAAATAGATTATTTAACACCAATATGACTTGTGCTATATGTATATTAAAATCTAATATTAGATACCTTCCTCTTGGAAAACTTCCTTAACCCTAACCCAAAATAAAATTGAAGTAATTTAGTGAGGAGAGAGATGGAGGAGCGTTTCTGCAAATTTACGAATGCTTGGTAAGAGTATAAATAACGTAAAGCAAGAATTTGGCTGCAGAATTTCCCATGGCTTGTCCCAATGTAACCCATTTGGTTGCCTCCTCATGACTAGATAGCTATTTCATGTTATTAGATTACTGTTTACTAGTTGACCTATTCACTATTTACTAGTTCTAGTGTATTTTATAGTTTCGTAAGTGCTTCATAATTTATCACAAGTGATAAAAAAGAGAATTATTATTACTGTTGATATCATTAATGTCATTGCTAACGTTTGTTTTTTTTGTTATAACACTTCTTCTTCTTCTTCTTCTTCTTCTTCTTCTTCTTATTATTATTATTATTATTATTATTATTATTATTATTATTATTATTATTATTATTATTATTATTATTATTATTATTATTCAGTAGTTTTATTTTTATAACGTGCTTTCACTTCACTACCGAGCGCAGCTCTGTGCGCCTTGGGTATGTGCTGTGGTTTGCTGTGGTGCTCTTATGTTTACTGTATTGAAAGTGTTTTGCGTAGAATGTGTGCAGTACCCAGTAGTGCAAGTTTCTGTATGTTATATATATTTGTAAGTCCTGGTGTTTTTGTTATGTATTTGTCTGAATATTTTTTTTATTATACCTAAGGCACCTACTATGATAGGAATTGTTTCTGTTTTTAGATTCCACATTCGAGTTATCTCTATTTCCAGGTCTTTGTATTTTGAAAGTTTTTCCATTTCTTTTAGAGAAACGTTGTCATCTGCTGGTATTGATACATCAATATTATTATTATTACCGGTACTGTTTTTATTTCTGCTGAAGTTGCTGCTACTAATGTTATGAATATTTAGGTGTTACTGTTTATTATTATTACAATTATATTTCCTTTCACTGCTGTGTTTCGTCAATTATATTACTTCTTCGAATGATCTACACTATTTTTATTAATGGTGTAATATTTACGCTATTTGTGTTTAAGTTTGAAATGTTAGATAACTTGCAATTATATCGAAACAATGTGTTATAAGAAATACACACTTAGTATAAACGGTTTGTTCCCGTAGGCATACTAGCGTGTCGTATAGCATTATCACCGTTCAATTCATGCTCCATATATATGGTACAGCTGTATGCGATTTTTTCATTATTGAATGTACAGCGGCCATTGATAAATGCCTCCTTTATACTTCATGAATATCATTATATGCATGCGAAAAAATGTAAATGATCTATATCGTCATTCTCTGTTGGTCTTTCAGCATGTGAATTTACTGTCTCTATTATAGAATGGGGAAATTTTATGAGATCATCAACACAACCCACACATCGATACAAAGACACACACACACACACACGCACACACACACACACACACACACACACACACACACACACACACGTAAACATACATGTTCGTATATTTGCGTGTGAATATATATTATATATTTCTTGTATAAATGCATATCAACATTCACATGCATATACATGCATAAGTATATGCATATACACATAATCATTTATATGTGTGACTCTGCGTGTGCATATATATATATACACATAGTCACACACACACACATATATATACGGATAT
>NC_068986.1:102140318-102143370 GCF_001194135.2 Octopus bimaculoides
TATATATATAGATAGATAGATAGATAGATAGATAGATAGATAGATAGATAGAAGGAGCTATGTGGCAAGAAGCTTGCTTTTCAACCATATGCTACCGGGTTCGGTCCCACTTCGTGGTATTTTGGGCAAGTGAGTTCTACTATAGTGGTGGTCGATGAAAGCCTTGTGATTGGATTTGGTAGACGGAATTGGAAAGAAGACTGTTATTGATATATGTGTGTGTTTATATGTGAGCGTGTGTGTGTGTGTGTGTGTGTGTATGTGCGTGCGTGCGCGTTTGTGCATAAGTGTGTGTGTGTGTGTGTGTTTGTAATTGTGAGTCTGTGCTCGACGTCACCATCACTTGACAACAGATGCTGGTGTGTTTACGCCCCAATAACAGCGATTCGGCAATAGAGTCGATAGATAAAGTACTGTGCTAATAAAGAATAAATCTTGAGCTCGATTTGTTCGACGAAAGGCAGTGCTCCAGTGTGGCCGCAGTGAGGTGACTGAAACAGGTAAAACGAAGAAAAAATAATATATAGGCGCAATAGTCGCTGTGCGATAAATAACTTGCTTACCAACCACATGATTCTGGGTTCAGTCCCATATATATATATATGCGTGTGTGTGTGTGTGAGTGTGTGTGTGTATGTGAGTGTGTATGTTTGTGTGTCTGTATTTGTTCCACAAACATCGTTTGACAACCGATGCTGGTGTGTTTACGTCCCCGTAGTTTAGCGGTTCGGCAAAAAAAGACCGATAGAATAAGTACTAGGCTTACAAAGTATATGCCCTAGGGTCGATTTTCTCGACTAAAGGCGGTGCTCCAGCATGGCTGCAGTCAAATGATTGAAACTAGTAAAAGTGTAGATCATTATATGCACGTATGTATATATATGTACGCATGTAATATATATATATATATATATATATATATACGCACGCATATACGTACATATGCATACACATACCTATAAGGCATAAATATATATATATATATATGTGTGTGTGTGTGTGTGTGTGTGTGTGTGTGTATGTATGTATTTATGTATCTATATATATATATGTATGCACGAGCCTTTCTGTTTTTATCATGATTACACAGCCTTTAGCAGTATTATCTAAGATGGTATTACCAACAACACATTTATAAAGATTTAAGTGTAAAATTTACGCGTGAATTGAAGATGATTATTAAATAATCACTTTATTCTAACATCCTTAATAGATTGTTTTCCTCTGGACAACTTTCAATAAATTGAAGTATTCATTAAATGCAATAGTTGAAAATACAATAAGTGAAATATATTTTAAAACATTTCAATCGGAATTGCAATTGTTTGACTGCCTAAAGTTCACGATTAATTGATTCGAGACACCATTATCTTTCATTTCTATTCTGGTCCCAGACTGTTATTTTTGTTTTCGTTCGTGTAACTTTGTGACTAAAGTGCATGTGGCTTAACACGAGTAAAATGGCAGTGAAAAGAAGTAAGAAAATTTTATACACACAAATTGACATAGTACAAATTGATAATTGAATCTTACTTAAAATGTTATGTAATGTCAGAAAGATTCAATTGTAGATTGCAGAGAAATTCAAAGTAAATTGCATGGAATTGTTACATGTACGGATTAGTAACACAGTGATATATTTTCAGGTTTGCTATAAGTTTTGTAAAAGCAGCATACACAAATATTACCACACGCAAAAATGAAACACAATGGAATATAGATACACACCTGCAGATACGAATGACTACATAATTTTATGTTCTATAAAAACGTTATCTGATGGCGTTGATTTGGTAGAATTGTTAGAAGAGGGCGAAAATCATTAGCGGCATTTCGTCCGTTTAAAAAATAACGAAATAAAATGCCCTTCATCCTACAGAAGTTGATAAATTAAGCACCAAATCAATACAAGGGTCAATGTAATTCACCAGCCTCTCCCCCGAAAATGCTAATCTTACTTTTAATGTCTGGCACTTATTTCATCGGCCTCTTTTACGGAACCACTAGGTTAGAGGGATAGAAACACACCAACGACAGTTGTCATGTGGTGGGGTGGACAAACACAGACACGAACATACACATATTTTTATGTATATATGCAAAGAACTACTTTTAGTTTCCGTCTAGCAGATACGCTCACAGGATTTGTACTGAAATTGCAGAGGTAAAAGATAGCAGACCGCCACCAGAAATCCGACATGCTAGAAACAATAGGGAAACGACATTGTTTTCTAAGAAACGTGCTCACTTTCCAAAAGGCTAAATGAGAAACATTGGGAGTGTGTTGCTTTTTAGAAATAGTGATGGGATGAGTGGATTTTTGGAAAGAGAATTTAGCGTTCGTTTCTTTAAGAAAATAAAGAAGAAAATTCTTAAAGATTTGTACAAATTTTACTTCCGTGGGTTACCAAAAAAAAAATTTGAAGAAAGTAAATAATGAAGAAATGGTGGTGAGGAGGGAGGAAATTAAGATATTGGGAACATGTTTATTTCGGCGAATTCATAATCGCCTGTATTGGGAAATCCTAATCGCCTAATCGGGAGAAATTTAGGAAAAAAATTAGGTGGCGGGGAACAAAAGTCACCTAGGACATGGTAGAAAGAAGAGGTAAACGACATGATTTTGGCGAGACTTCCTTTTCATTTTATATCAAAGATCAGGATTATGAATAGTCATCACAAACACGGATTACAGAATAGAAAATGTGATTTCAATTCGATTTGCACGTGTACACAGCAAGAAATTACAGAATTCATGCAGAAGTCTTACCTAGAATGTATATGTGTGTTTGTGTGGGGGGTATAGGGTAGGGGCGTGTATGTGTATGGGTGTGCCAAAGTAAGTTACTTTATTGCATTATTTCGTTTGAAGCAGGAAAGATGTTAACTGTTTTATATGGTCGATCATATGGGATCATATGATTGTTCGTTAATTTCCATTCTTTTTTATTTCTTTATGCTTTGCCGAGAACAGGAATTGAAAGAGAAGAGAAAGTGTAAGATGCATGTACGTGTTTATGAAATCGACATGTGTGTGTGTTTGTGTGCATGT
>NC_068986.1:102143851-102146138 GCF_001194135.2 Octopus bimaculoides
ATATATATATATATATATATACTTCAGCTTTCTCAGCTAGTTGCGCTCTAAAGCCTGGATTCTTCACTCTACACTCATGCAGAAAAAATATATAGGCTTAAAGAATGCAATCTACTCCAACGGTACGGGAAAGAAATAAAGGCAGAAGGGAGCATTAGCGAGAATGATACATTATTTCACTGCAGTTGCCACTTTTCAGTACCACACAATTATAAATGGAAGTCTAATGTCACAAGTATATCCAAACAATATATATAATAGTTATGAATTTACAAACGCGTTGCATATGTAGAATAAATGGTGATTATGAAATAGAAGTTGCAATCCAATGTAAGTATCAACGCAAGAACATATTTAAAATTCGTTATGCAAACAAATATTTGTACCGTTTTTATACGAGAATAACCCTGTACAGTAAACCATAACAACGGCGAAATACGGTCTCTGAGGTGATTTCGATTTGCTTAGCTCTGAAGTAGGTTGTGAGATTTATTTTAAAAGTAGACATCTTAAAAGCGATACTATCGAAAGGAAAACCGGAGATACATTTAAACAAAACACGTACGTTATGCATATTGCGATGTCACTCTTTATATTACAGATATCTTCGATCTAGTTTGGATTCTTTGCCATCAAATTTGAATTCTTTACAATCCAATTTGATAGCAAAGAATTGAAACTAGATCGAAAACATCTATATACAGCTTCTTCTATGCATGTGTTTGTGTGCGTGCTACTCACTGTTTATATATAACAAAAATGTTTGACTGAGGAGAGTTGTCGCCGCCTTGAGGTTGGGTCACAAACGTTTTTTATGTATTTATGAATGAGGGGGAAGCTGATGGGTGTACGTGTGTGTGTGTGTGTGTGCGAGTGGGTTCTGTTTTATGTATTTATGTGCGTGGATGTAGATATCAAAAAAGCAGTGTCGCATTTTAAGGTTGAAAAAATCTGCTTCATTTATGTATATAAAATCCGTAAGTTTTCAAGAAGAAAACGAGATCAACGTTGAAAATGCCGAATTAGTTATAATAGTCCATGTGTATTTCTTTTTAAACACCAAACGGCCGGAATGTTGCAGCCTACATCAAAAAGCCGAAACATTGCAATATTGCAAGATGCATGGAGAAAAGGAGGAAATGTAAATCAACACTTACTATTGATTAAAGCTAAATTAAACAAGATCTGTGGGACTGTAAACGAACACGCACGCTCACACACACACACACTCACACACTCACACACTCAACAACAACTACGCACATACACATACTCACACACTCACACGCACACAAGAACAAGCACGCACACAAATTTACACACATTCACACACACAAGAACAAGCTCGCACTCACAGACATACACCCGTTAGCTGACACACCATTATGAGAAATACTCTAGGTATATAAAATGATACAACGTTGCCTTAAAAAGTACGAAACTAGAATTGAAAAAATGCACGCGCTCAAAAGGGTAACAAATCTTATTATATGTGAACTATATGTGTACATTCTGTGGAATCATTTTATCACAAGAAATCTGTTTAATTCATCGAAATTAAGGAATATTTTAGATTATATTATCGTATACTGAATATTAACAAAACAATTGTGTACAAATATTAATGTCATATTTACGCAATAATTCAATTTATGAATGATAATTTTTATAAATTTACAAGTAATTAATCAAAAATAATTTAGTAATAATTTGTTTAATGCGCATAACTATTCCATTGATATGTTCACCATAATGCGAATTATCTTTGCTTGTAATTATTTCGGTTTCGTACTTCATTATCAATACAGTTTTTTTTAATAACATGGTAATTTGCATCTAGTGTGAAGAGTATTATAATGAATTTATATGAAGCGTATTATAATGAATTTATATGAAACGTATCATAATGAATTTACTTTAATGATCATGTTTTGTACATTTTCAAATTTTTATATTAAAAACATGGTTTAAAAATTATCGTGACATCGTAATTCACAAATGAGACTCTTTTCATTTTAAGTTGCCACACAATGTACAACATATAACTTTTCAAATATTTTTGAACGACAATGCTAGTCTCATACTTTCTAAGGTTTATTATAATATTCTGTAGCCCTTTTGAGCGTGCGAAATTTTCAATTCTAGCACATTGATCTGTCTGACATGTTTATCCCCACATTTGATTCTATATCCGCCCACGTTTGAATATCTTGAGCACAAGAAAGTATACATATAAGCACACTCACACATATATATTTATATATGCATATATATATATATATATATA
>NC_068986.1:102146337-102150140 GCF_001194135.2 Octopus bimaculoides
TATATATAACATTTGTTTTCACAATGAGAGAAAAAAGCGAGGCTGCGAAAATTTTAGAACATTTATAAATAGAATGTCTTACAGCTGTTTCCAGGAAATTTATTATATCCTTTCATCGGAGACGGTGTGAGAAAATAGTTAAGCAATAGTTAAATTAGATAAGATACGAAATAGAGAGTGAAGTGGGGGAATGAAAACAGATGTGAGATATGCAAGAATATTGCATTTGTAGATCCATTATTTAGGCAGAATGGTATACATATAAGATTCCAATACCTTGAGAGTAAAATCCAGTAGTATATAAATCGGTCATTCCAAGTATAGATTTTGTGCACAGTGGTATTGAATCAAGGGTTTTATTTAAAACGACATAAGGTGGAGAATGTATTTGTAAGGTCAAATCGAAAACAGGAAGGGAGAAATAGAGAAAAGAGAAAAGAAAAGAGAGGAAAAAGAGAAGAAAAAAATTTAAAACAGAAAGAAAGGAATAAAGAAAAGAAACTATAATAAAGAAAACAAGGAGAGAGATAATAAGGAAAAGTGTACCAGTTAGTGGTCAGTCAAGACAATTTGATAGTAGGAATGGGGAGATGAGGGTGATACAGAGAGAAAGTTATTAGAGTGTAAACAGAAGGAAGACATGGGGGTGATAGAGAAGGAGGGGTATAAAAAGTAAAGGAGTGTCAGTTATGTATTGATAGAGTCTAAGTGATAGGGCAGAGAAAGGGGTAGTAGTATGGAATGAAGAATTTAGGAATGTAGATTCGGTGGTTGGACAGATCAGGGCTTAGTAGTAGAAGAACATATATATGTGAAGATGTATACATATGTATATATTAGACATGTGTATATATATTGATACAGATGTTCTACATATTAATATCTACATGAACAATGTGTACTCATGTGTATATGTACACATGCACACACATATAGAATGAGATAAAAATCCAAGTCTGTGAAAGATTTCAGAACATTTATATATAGAATGTCTTACAGCTGTTTCCGGGATATTTAATATATCCCTTCATCGGAGAAGGTGTTTGTGTGTCTGTGTGTGCGTGTGTGTGCATGCGGGTGTATATGTGTGAGTGTGTGTGTGTATTTATTTGTATGAAAGTATGCGTAAATATATTTAAACAAATGTAGACAAACTGATATGAGTTTCATATGTGAGGATTTGCAAACATGAATGTGTGTGAGTGTATGTGCGAGATTGTATGGTTATTAGGTTGCAGTTTATACTACATTAGTTTTATCAGAGTATACTAATATTTAATACATCATATTGCTTTTCCATAATAAACGCAACTATGAAACAGAAATATAGTTATAATATTCTATTTAATGTTTGCCTTAGTAAGATACGTCATCACGTGTATATGCAATATCTCTTATCTTTCTGTGAAGTATCAAACCTGATAAATTGTATAAAAACTATATAGCCATAAACCCGAACTTAGTAATTACGTACGAATCCATCTATCCGTTTATACTTATATACATATCTTTTTTGTTTATACATATATATATGGGTGTGTGTGCGTGTGTGCATATATATATATTTATCTATCGTATGTACACGCCTGTTTGCACATATGTGAGTATACCCCCATATACATGCACACACATAGATACACACACACATATGCAATTAATATGATTGCATTATATTTATAATTATATTTGACTTCTTTATTTGCTATTTGCTTCCGTTGTAATATTATGTCTACCATTTATCGATATCTAATGAAATCTATATGTTGCTATACATGGTCTAATTTGTAAATATAACGTCCATCCTCTGTATTGGCGGAAGTGAATATACTGGTATCGATTTGACATGAATCACTTTGAAACTTTTGCTAATTGCAATATTATTACGTCTAACCTGAGAGATAAAATATAGCAAAAATATTCCTCGATTCATAATCCCTGAATGTGTGTAAGAAACATATACCTTTGTGATACACATACCATGCAATTACGTAAACAAGGTAGAGTCAGTTATGTGGTATGCGTACATCTATATACGTTACGCAAATTTCAACTCATGAGACTACCAAATCAACAAACGAAGAGTGACATGCTGATTGCTCAAAAAGATCATTAATAACTGGATTTTTTATTAGGTTTACTGACATTGAAGCAATGTGAAATTGTTGGGACATCAAGCACGAGGATGAGTAGTGGAAAGATATTGTAAATTATAGAATAGCTAAAAAGCAAATCGGCATTTTCGGATGATTATGGTCCCTATTAGTGCACATGTTTATATTTATGTGCGTTAACTAAAACATTAGAGCGACTTAGCTCTTATTTCTAGTAATTCAGGTGTTTCCTAAAACCGTAGTCACATTTAGTGACACTTGTAATTCTTATTTTTGGTGAAACATTGCAAACTGCTGTTTATAAATAGATGTGTAAGTATGAACGTGTATTTTTCATGCATCCGATGACGCAACCCATTTATGGCTCCGATCCAAGTTTAGATTTATTAATTAAAATTGTTTACACATACCACCGTAATATAAGTGAGGAAGGACAGATATATTCCTCGACATGTATGATGGGTGGTGCATTTATGAGAAATACACAATTCTGCAAATAACTTAGAAGTAAATGACTCTATATTCGGATGGATTGCAAATAATATTTTTCTCTGTGCTTAGATTTGTTCACCGTTACTTTAACTAATATTGTATAATGATTATAAAACGAAAAGGTATAAAGTTGTTCTAGGATTGAATATAAGGTGAAAACATATACTTCGTAAATAAAATTGATGGTTTAAGAAGCAAATACCTTTCGTATTTGATTTTAATATTTCTCTATTTTATTATCCAAATTCAATCTTGTGCAAGAGATTGCAGAAAACCGTTTTCGATACGATGATGTGCATCTTAATTCCTCCATAATCATCGTTTTGCAGCAGAAATTTTCGAATTAATTTAACCACATGACATCGCCTAATGGAAAAATAAATGTAACATTTTTTTTTATATCATTACTGTAAAAACCATCCATCATAACCGATATTTATCGACAATAATATATTATAACACACACAATTGTATCTTCTTTCTCTTCATGTCTTCATATGTGAATTAGTTTTCCAATACGTCACATTTATATGACACAACAAACAATTGACTTGTATTATAAAAAAACAAAGACACTGTTTTTGTTCCTTTGTATTTCATTTGTATCGTTTTTAGATTATGTATCACTTATGCAGAAGAAAAGAAAAAAACGAAATGTTAAATTTTTAATGTTTCTTATATCCGTAGAACACTTTTTATTCAAGCCATGATCACTTCAAGTAAAATCTATTTTTGTTTTCTCTTCAGATAATAAACTCTGATCCACTGTCTGAAAACAATTGATGACAGTTTCACACTTATGTATCAAAAGATATTCAATCAATATTCCATCTCGCGCTTCAATTGATAACAAAACCTTATAGTAAACAATAGGAAAAGAGAAGCTGCAAGAAAATAAGCCAGCAACGTAAGAAATAATGCTTATCACTTGTGTCTTTCACGTCAAAAAGAATATTTTGTATAACTTTCTGAAGTTTTCCCTGATTTTCAATATCTTTTTTTCGATTATGTTTCCGTCGAGATATTGAGGCCGCGAGAAAATCCTAAAACATCAATATTAGAGAAGAGATGACGTTGGTTTTCAAATACATACATATAAATACATGCATGCATACATACATCCAAATATACATACATACACACACACACACACACACACATACACATACAGACACACAGACACACACACGCACATATATA
>NC_068986.1:102150226-102153884 GCF_001194135.2 Octopus bimaculoides
TATGTATATATATATATATATACATATAAATATCTATGAAAACACACACTAAAGGATTAAGTTTGAGTACACAACTGGTAGTGGCTTGCTCAATCAACAGCGCATCAGATAAAAAAAATGAGACTTTGGTGCAAATAATTCCAGATTTTCTACTCACAGACGATTGCATACTTGTAGCACACACTATTAAGGACATTAAATGAATATTAAACACATTTTCGCGTTCATCGAAGGTTTTCGGCCTGGCGATCATCATCAAGAAAACTGAGCTTGTTCATCACCAGATTCGAAACCATTTTCCGCTGTTGCCTCAACTGTATATGTTGATAGGAAAGTATTAAAAACTGATTATTCCTTCACTTATCTTGGTTCCATTGTATCCAATGATGCTAAGATGGATAAAGAAATCCAGTCTAGAGACGAAGACTCTAGCTCTGCTTCCGATAGGCCTTATCACAGGTTTTGTAACAGGCACAACATATCGGTCATGGTGAACGGCTAAGCTTACAAGTCGGTGGTCTTGATAACACTGCTTTATAGTGCCGTATCTTGGACGACGTACTGAACACATCAATTAACTTCACGCTTTTCACATGCGATGATTGCGTACTATCTCCAGCATAAAACCGATCTATCATATTCATAACAGAGAGAGCGCTAACGAAATGCAACGTATCAGGTATTAAAGCCATTCTTATCCAAATACAGCTTAGACGCTTAGGTCATCTCTCACGACCGACTAATATCCGAATACGAAAACAATTTCTGTTTAGCTGATTTCCAACAGGAAAATCAGTTTGTGGGTCAATCCTGTGTTTCAAAAATAAACAAAAAGTCAATTTGAAGTGATGCCACGTTCTCTCTTCTTCCTGGAAAAGCGAAGCATCAGAACGCAGCACCTGGTGACAGTCCTGTTTCTCTTCAGTTCGAATATTTGAACAAGATCGTCTCCAGCATTGAGACCATCTTCGCGCAAGCATGAATGTACGCTCGTAAATCGCTGCGCCTATGTATTGAAACCTTACCTGTCATTGTCGTTTTCTGGTACGAAGCAAAGCCATCTTTACTGTTCACTCCAGATAACCTATAGTAAACCATCTACATGTACTCGAGAAAACTGAGTCCTCAACTTGCTTCTTTTGCTAAAATGTTTAGAAAACACCATTAGGCCTCAAGAGACACATTCGTGTTCATAGAACATGATTAACGCTTTATTTTACTGAAACTTCATTTCACGTTCACGACAAAATAATCCATCATATGTATATCTAATGTAACTACAGACATGTAACTACACGTGGGTCGTTGGCGATATTTTGCTTTTCCTTTAGACGTTTCCCTTTCTTTTTACCGACGAAGAGCTATGCTCGAAATGTTAATCTCTCTCTCCTTTCACCGAGCGTCAAAATGATATATTTCTTGTGTACGTATTCACGTTTGTTTATTTTTCCTTTTCTACTCTCTAGCACTACTTCGCTCTTTATTCGTTTTTCGAATACTTTGTTCATTGAATTAACTGAAAGTAAATCGGATTGCCACATGAACTTTTCAATATAGAAATCCAATTAGCAAACATTTGTGGTGCCTGATTACAAAGTGATTAACTACTCAGTAAGAGAAAATGTCATTAGAGAGTTTTTGTTGGAATATCATGAAAAAACCATTAGCCGGTGACATAGACGGTTTATTCCTTGAATATATGGCTTCTAGACTTACACTTTATGAATGTCCCTACCTAGTACACACAATGTTTTCCTGATCTTACCAAGTACACATATTTTTCTCCCAAAATATCCCATCAATGCAAACATTCTATTTACCCTATTGACAGGACATTAATATGTGCATTTTACCTCTACTAATTATTGCTCTGTCCTATAGACTAAGCTCAAGCAATCATTATGAATCAAGTCATTGCGATTGCTGAAGTCATTCAATATTCGCAAGCAGAAATAACACCATCTTTATATACTGTATACATGGTACATCAATCTCATTCGCGTGTCAGAAATCGGGGCACCGCTTACTCATATTTGTGTTTCTCAATGCCCGTTCGCTAGGGTTGTTTCTTACGCTTCTAGTATTAGAACCAGTATAGCAGTCAGCAGAAACTTTCCTTTAATATTCAATGTGTGGTTCTTGAAAAATATCTGACTACTTCAACCAATTTGTCCACTCTTTCCAAAAGTTCAGTATTTCTATTAGCATATCTTAAATGTTTGGTATTCCTTCTGATAAAATGTCTATTCACAGAGCCATGGTATAGCTATTGCTCTGCATACAAAAAAGATGAGAAATTCAACAGGCCTAGAGAAAACCTGAGACTCTAATACTTTTGCACGCAACCCAACCCCGTTGGGAACTTGTATGATTGTTGCACATGCTGAGTGTCAATTTTTGGTTACTACATGTCAGATCCTGTTCCATATTTCACTTCTCAATCGTAAACAACATGATATAATGTCCAACTCTCGAAATAGAAGAAATATTAAATTTTTCATATGGAAAGTAATCCTCGAAAACTATGTACAAAATCTAGACTGTAGTGAACCTTCAAACAATAATGAGAAGTGGAGGAGGAAGAAGGAGATGAGGAGGAGGAAGGGAAGTAAGATGGGGAGGAGGAATAATGAGGTGATTATGGCGATGTGGTGGAGGATGAAGAGGAAATTGAGGAGGGGAAGAAGAGGAGGAGGGAGGAGAAGAAAAGGAGGAGGGAGGAGGAAAATCAATTACAAAATATACATAGGCATCTATTCAAATAACTAGCTTTACATTTAAATTTATACTCTTTCAAAATGGCGCCATCACTTGATTCGCACTGTATTCCGCCTACTTCTGTGGGATTAGTACTTCTGTTACATTAGAACTCTAATCATAGAAAAAATAACTAGTTTTCTTTCTTCACTGCTAATAGTCATATTCTTATTGGGACCATACATTTTGTCTTTTTTTTTTAGCGGAATAAAACGCTGTAAGATGAGAATAGTTTACAAAACTATTGACTTGATGGATCCAAACAATACGTAACAACATATCAGTAATTTTGGCGGTTACTAACATATTTTTCCCGCACATATATCCCCACAGTACTGCAAATAGTAGAAACGTATGAACGGACAACAATTGCTCGTTTACTTAATTTTTAATCTATGTAGGACGAAAAAATATATAAGCAATATTTTTAATGTTAATAACGCATTGATATTTGTTGTCACTTAGATTTGTAAAAAATATTATTATTGAAGAAAGTAATCGACCGACAAAACATGATTTTCAGACACTGGCATATGTCATTTATGATATAATTTTTATGTAAGTACTAAGTATTCAAAGGAGAAAAAAATGTTTGTATATATATATATATATATATATAAAATGAAAGTAAATCAATTAATAGATTTACCTGTTTAATAAACTTTTAAAAAATACATTACAGATAACTACAACTGATGCATGAAAAGAAGACCGGTATGAAATTGAAAATATATACATACGTTCCGAAATTCCTGCAAGTTGGGGTCGTTGTGTTTCCCTTCTTTTTTCGGAATATTAACCGTCTGTTATATGTAGAATTATTGAAAAGGTATACATATATATACTTGGAATTATACACCCACGCACGCGCGCGCATAATATATATATATATATATATATA
>NC_068986.1:102154236-102158926 GCF_001194135.2 Octopus bimaculoides
TATATATCCACGCAAATCATAAGATATTTCAATTCGATTTCATAACATTTTTCTACAGTTACACGTCGTTAAGGATTTTATTGTGGCTTACTTCGAAGAAGAAGTGAACAGATAAAAAAGTGTTTAGATTCTTAATGATTGATAAGAGGAAGAAGAGAATACAGGATAGCTTTTCATAGTATTTGTCACGTGTCACCGCCGGTTAAGTGACTGACGGACCGGATAATAGCAAAGCAATCTTTTGGGCTGACATTCCGTCGGTTACGGCGACGAGGGGTCCAGTTGATCCGATCAACAGAACAGCCTGCTCGTGAAATTAACGTGCAAGTGGTTGAGCACTCCAGAGACACGTGTAATTTTAACGTAGTTCTCGGGGGAGATTGAGCGTGACAAAGAGTGTGGCAAGGATGGCCCTTTGAAATACAGGTACAGCAGAAAGAGGAAGAAAGAGTGAAAGTTATGGTGAAATAGTAAAGCAGGTTTCGCCACTGCCACCTGCCGGAGCCTCGTGGAACTTTAGGTGATTTCGCTCAATAAATACTCACAATGCCCGGTCTGGGATTCGAAACTGCGATCCTACGACCACGAGCCCACTGTCCTAGCCACTGGGCCATTGTGCCTCAACGCAAAGCAATCTTAATCATAAGATCAAGACATATTATCTTCATAGCATATAATGAGCTGGAATCGAAATCGAAACCCCGGAATTTCAGCTCCATTATACGATTAATTCACGAAACAAAATCCATTAATACCTACGATCGTTTAGTTGGACATTTTACCTTTCCGCCGAAGTACAAGCTCTTATATTTATTTATTCAACGAAGCGGAATAAATATGATGCACAAAGTAATGGAAACAGTTAAGAGTAAAACAGGTCTTGCTACTGCGGCTTTGCCTTCCTGTTAATATCGTGAATAAACAATACGAATGTTTGCCTTAGATATGCAGAAATCGTTTCATTACAGTACATTGTGTAACATCTCTAAATTTTCTCTCGCCATTGTATAAAGAAAAGAAAAAAAAAACACAGCCTTTGGCTAAAACTGTACAGTGCCGGGGAAAATCCATATTCGAATATATTGAATTATTATTATTATTATTATTATTATTATTATTATTATTATTATTATTATTATTATTATCATCATCATCATCATCATCATCATCATCATCATCGTCGTCGTCATCATCATCATCGTAATCATTATTATTGTCGTCGTCGTCTTCGTTGTTGTTGTTGTTGTTATTATTATTATTATTAGTAGTAGTAGTAGTAGTTGTAGTAGTTGTAGTAGTAGTAGTAGTAGTAGTTGTAGTAGCAGCAGCAGCAGTTGTAGTAGTAGTAGTAGTAGTAGTAGTAGTAGTAGTAGTAGTAGTAGTAGTTGTAGTAGTAGTAGTAGTAGTAGTAGTAGTATATTTTTTTCTGTGCATTTATCTTGACAATATACATAAAGCAAATTTTCATATTTCCTCCCGTCTCTATTTCTCTATATATTTGATCACAAATTCACCATAGAATAATTTTCGCTTACATATGCCGTTTGCACATACTAAACATGGGCTTTTCGTTAGTAATTATGCTACCCTAACTGATGGGAACAAGCTTAAATCAGTCAGTTTCATACGATTTTCTAACTCAATGCCTCCTTGTAAGCATATAATCATAGAATACTGTCGTTGTTAATTCATTTGGACTATGGAATAATATTTTTTTACCTCCATATAATTACATGAACATAGTGATTATAAAATTGAATGGAATTGTTTTACGGGATCTGTTCAAAAAGTATCCGAATTTACCTTTTATAAAGCCGCATGAGCAACATCCTTTGTAGGAGAGCTGATGATACTTATACTATGCACGCGAGAAAATTTCTTGAAGGTAGTCTATGTCAGTCTGTTTCCGGCTGTTACGTTTAGAGTAGAGGCGTGTCGTCCCGCTTATTGGATTTTCGTTTTCACAGAACGTATCGAGCAGAGACATTGAGTCAAATTTCGCAAAAAAGCTTGGCGATACTCAAACGCAAAGCATGCAGAAGATTTGGCAGACATCAGATGCATGCAGATGGTCTGAGCAAACCTCAGATCAAGTAGGGTACAACCACTTTAAACATGATCGCAACAAAACAGAGAGCGATGCTCGCTCAGGCAGATCATACACAAAGCGAGGAGCTAATTGATAATGTATGGCGAATAGTCATGAAAATGACAATGATGTGAGAATAAACCCAGGATCAATGTCTTTCATTTGAATGGAGGCTTAGTGCATGAGGCGAGTGTTGGCGTAAGTTATTCCCATGGTGCGGGTGGAACAACAAGCCAATCCTCACAGAAATACTGGACTGTGCTAACCACGATCCAGACGTCACAAGGATCATCATCACCAGTCAATACACATGGATTTATGATGTCTATTTGATGTTTCGTGCGTTTTGCCGGAAAGCGAAAATCCGACGAGCGTGCACAACACGACTGTACTTCAAGCGAAGCAGCCATGAACTAGCGCGGTCTACCGGTGCGGGAGTTTTCGTACGTGAACAGGGAAAGATAACGTATCCTGCCACGCAGACAGTTTTTCGCACGTAACATGAGCTTTGGTGGGGAAAATTAAAGACGGATAATGTTTGAACACACCTCGTATTATAGTTTCTATTATTACTGTCTCAAAACATTGGCACTGCATTTCGAATATTATCCTGTTCTCTAAGTGGGATGGATTCCCTTTCTGAAATGTTACCTGAATGTGAATAGTTTATTTCTGAATAAACCAGAGATTGATTATTACCCATCAGTTTCGTTCCTATTTTAATCTGATATAGCAAAGAATTTGAGCGATGCTGTGTATTTCACTTTGAGATGTCTTTGTGATCTGAATCTGAAAATCAAATTTTCACGATTTCACAACTCTAAATGACATTTTGGTGCACTGCAGACAGAGCTATCAACATAATTTAGAGAACTACATGTGCAGTATCCATTCTTCACTCGCAAGACAGTTAAAATACTTCAATATTGATAAAGAATGAGAGCTTCATGTAACAGCTACTAACAACTTCAAAATTGTCGACTTTCTCGGCATGAAATACACATTACACCAATAGAAATGCAAATAAGAACGTCTCGATAGTTGTAATTATTTACGTAGTCAGATAACTAACAGACAAATCTCGAATATATTGGTGTACCAAAAAATCTTAAGAGAACTGAAACTTATTATAACAAAACATGAGAGCAAATTGTCTTCATTAAGAAGATAGGGTACATTGAGTAACTACCACCTCAGCCCTGGAGACAATTTTGAAGAGAAAGTTAATCAGTATTAGTGCTCTAACATATAAATATATTTCTACTAATACAATTATACAGAACATCCCATAGACATGACCTCATTAATTGCCGTAACATAATGAGTCACTAAACATGCCTTAGACAACATCACTTTTAACGATGAATACTTCAACGGGAACTGAGATGCGTACACGAACACGTGTACAGACATGTTAAGAGAGATAAAGTCGCCATTTAAATGTCGTAAACGTATCTGGTACGCAAACACACACGCACACAAATGCACACACACTCACTCACACACACTCAAGCACACGTGTGCGCGCATGCACATATATATACGTATATTTATTACTATCGTAAGTATGAGAGCAATAAATTAAAATAAATCATTACCAGTCATTAGAATGCATAAATAGAAATCATGACATAACATATTTTTTTTAAATACTAGAGTATATAAAATATGTTTATACATAAAGAGGAGATCATTGACAGGACTCCATACATGCTAAAAAGACCAGTTAAAACCCAAAGCACGAAAAAGAAAATTCATGAAGCACACCAATTATAAAACTAGAACGAACGAAGAAGGAATTAGTTGACTAATTAGTTTTCTGCGAATTATAACACTAGAACGAACGAAAGACGAATTAGTTAAATAATTCATTTTTCATTTGTTCTAGTGTTATTATTCGCGTGCCTCGTGAATTCTATGTTTCGTGGTTTGAGTTTTAACTGGCCGTTTTAGCATGTAAGGAGTCCTATCAATGATCTCCTCCTTGTGTATAAAATATTTTTTACACTCTTGTATAGATACATACATACATGCATACATACATATATATATATATATTTCTTTCCTGTGTTTCCTTTTTTCCTTTTTCTTTTCAAACTTCTTTTTTGCTCCTGCCTGTATTCCTCTGATAAATTCCAAATCATTGTTATTTATTTACTGCCCACAAGGCGCTAAACATAGAGAGGACAAACAAGGACAGAAAAAAAGAGATTAAGTCGATTATATCGACCCCAATGCGTAACTGGTTCTTATTTAATCGACCGCAAAGTATGAAAGGTAAAGTCGACCTCGGCGGAATTTGAACTCAGAACGTAACGGCAGACGAAATACCGCTAAGCATTTCCCCCGGCATGCAAACGATTCTGCCAGCGCATCACCTTCTAAAGTCCAAATAATTCTGACGATGTTTGTTACATGGAACGAAATAAATGCAAATTTACCTAAAAACCAAAATGAAACAGCTGTAAATGCTATTTTAAATATAATTAAACTGTGCCCCTTTAATACCAATGATCAACTTCTAATCAACTTTTAATCTGATCAACTTTTAATCTGAATATATTAAACCTCGGTTTAACATTTAAATAACCAACTACTGTT
>NC_068986.1:102159103-102165953 GCF_001194135.2 Octopus bimaculoides
ATATGTGTGTGTGTGTGTGTGTGTGTGTGTGTCTGTCTGTGTGTGTGTCTGTGTGTGTGTCTGTGTGTGTGTGTGCGTATGTGTGTGTGTGCGTATGTGTGTGCGTGTGTGTCTGTGTGTGTGTGTGTGTGTGTGTATTCTAATTTAGAAACTAATACATGCACGAGGAAAATTTGGAGTCGGGGACCTACCAGATTAATACATTTCTATGGAGAATATTATGAAAGCGAATCTGTTGTTTTGTGATAAAGAAATTTGAAGATGATAACACTGACAAACGCATTCACTTACATCTGAGATAAAGTCATACGATTACAGATTTGTAGAAGGTGAATTAATTGTTTTATAATTAGAATGAATATTATAATTGAAGTCGTGTATACGCTGGGTAAAGCCATTTACTAAGATGAATCCTCTGAAGGAAATGAGTATTTAGATTGTATAGATACTTAATCGCTATCACTCCAATTCAGTGAAACTAATTATTCTCTTGGGAATGCATGAAGATACCAAATTAAATACGGTAAAGATGTTAGACGTTTCCTAATCGTTTAGTCGGAAGTTATATTTAATCTATTTATCGAACTCAATTTCAAATAATTCCAACACGTTTTATAAAAAAAACTTCATCGTAAGTCGACATTATATTTTTATTTATATTTTTTTCTGTACGAACAAGATAACACTAATGGTATAGCGTTGTGTTCGCAGTCTATATAGCTACCATACATTTCCCAGGCAAATTATTTCAAGTGTGCTGAAAAATAGATCACAACAATTAATATGAGCATTGCTGCGAAAGCTTTTCCAACGAAAATAATAAACTTTTGACAACGGATTTCATAATCTAACGAGTGCTGTAGAATGCGTTCTGATAATTAAGGTACATTTTAAATATTCCAAATTCACCTCATAGGTGGTCAATTTCAAATACCGAAATAGAGAGAATTTGGCCAAAATAAAAATATACATACTAAATTTTTTTTTAAATCTTATAACTCTTTCTTAAGGAACTAAATTATCATATATAATCCTTTGTTCTGTAGGAACAATCCTTTTTTATTACTTTTTTTCTTTCGAGAGGGTAGTCGAGTACATCAATCCCAGGTTTTAACTGCTATTTATTTCATTGAACCAGAAAGGGCGAAATGCAATTTATGCTTCGCAAGAATTTGATCTCAGAAAAGAAAGACGGACGAAATGCTGTTAAGTATTTTGCTCGTGTTGCTAACCATTCTGTTAGAACACCGGCTTAAATTATCACATGGAATGCCACATATATTATTCAAAATTGTCAAAGAGTTGGCGGATATAATTTATATAGAAAATATCAGAAACTATTACTATAAATGCTACCACATAGGATGAAGTATACTGCTGAATACATACTGCAACAATTTCACTGCCTTAAATTTACTCTAGCTATTCGAAAACGAGCTGTATAATGCGTTTATAATATTTATTGTATCCGTCTTATACATGTCAATTTATGTCTATATTCTTTCTTTTATGGCCTTGTATGTTGGATATATAATATAATGAAGCAGGATGTGAGAAGAAAGTATTTACACGAGGCACTACTATTAATATTACACGAGAGTCAGCGCTTCATATCAACGGCTCGTTGCGAACCGCTTAACAACCCGATGAATCTTTATTTTGGCACTTCGGCCATAACGCAGCGGAAGCCTACAATTGCTGTTATATATTTTATTAAATTTTAAATCACTGCAAAACTAGTATTTGGTGTTGGAGAAAGTAGGACAATATTTGCAATGGACATACCAGCAATATTTAACTTCATAAATGCCAATAGACTATTTAAACATGCTAATTATAATTATATTTTTGGCTGTTTATAATTGCTTAAAATATTGTACACACTAAAACGGCGATAAAAATAAATTGGGTACTTGCTATATTACCAAATCGCTCTCATTTTAGTTTCAGTCTGAATTGAGGAAGAACAATTTTGCATTCTTAGATTTCCTTCATTACATGTATATCAACTATGTTTGATATCATTTTCCTTGTTGATTTTACCACTAGTCTTTTTGAATGGGTTTTTTACATTTGCATGACAATGTTAGGAGTCAATTTTCTAAATCTACGCACACGTAAAGACATATTCACAGACACAAAGATACATGTACGTGTGTACTGGAATCACAAATACTCTTGTTTCATATTTTGACCTGTTCCATATTCGTATTCTCATAGAACTTTGTTTCCAAATGAAATCCATTTGAGGCAGGCTGTTCACCATAAACACTTTCAATTCATGCCTATTTAACTCGATTAGTTTACCTCTTGTGCATATCTAAACCTATTTTGTATGTTAACCATAAATATCGCAGATGTTTGCACGCTGTTAGCCCTCCTGTATACTGGCGACTCTTACATTATTCATTTCCTCAAAAATCTATGTCCCAATGCCATACTTTACCGACTGACGTATTAGAAAACAAATTCTTCGTTTTATGTTACTCGAATATGAATTTGTTGATAGATTTGAAATGCAATCTCCTCATTCTTGCCACATATATTAAGCACATCTAGTCAGCTGTTTCAGGAAGCTGAACGCACATTATATTGCTGCTAGTATAGCCCTTAAAATGTTGTAGAAAATAAAATGCCACGATTGCTTACGTCGTGAGTTGCTGGATGTGTGATCTGAAAACGAAGAAGCAATCACTTTTAGATGACCATTGACGATTGAGGCGACATATTCAAACAAGTTTATATTCAGACAAAGGTGGACAACAACAGCAGTGCGCTGTTACGTTTTGAGCGTTAATATTTGTTGTTGAGAAAATCAATGTTGTGGACTCATTTTAGTTTGTTGTCTGCCGAGATTGCTTGTTGAGAATTATAATTGAAGCAGAAATCTGTGGGAATCAGATATGAACAGGTGTGCCACTGGGCTTCCTAATTTACTATTTGCTATGATAACCACTGATCCCTCATGACAAGCCTTTGAAGAAATCTACTTCTATTCTTAGAAGGAAAATGTTCATATCGTTACAAACATAGTTTTGCATGATCCTTCTCACATCCATTACAAATGAAATAAAAGACGTTACCTTAGCACCTATACAAATATTCATTTAAAAGCATGCTTGTAAAATGCATTAGATTTTCAGGAATCGCGGCAAAAATATTGCACAATGTTTGTCTTATTTTTAACAAAATCTGTTACTTATGTTTGGGTTACAGATAAATTCCCGGCTTAACTTCTACTGTCCATTATTGTAAGTTCGTCGTAACGTTCACTTGATTATTTTTATCTCAAAATGATATGCAAAAGCGACATGGGCATTTGAACTGTGTTGATACCTTACTCTATGTCAAATTATATTTATTCGTGGTTATTGAAAGACATTCTAGCATATTGTTTTTAAAAACACTTTAGATAAATGAACGTTTTACATGTATATTGCAGATATCATAAATATCTTAAATATTCATCAAGTGCTTAATATATGTTTTTTTTTTATTGCAAATGTACTACTTGCTGCGGCTGCGCACTTAACAATTGGTTATATTTTGTATAAATACGGAATATTTATAGGAAATATATTAAGGCGTTATTTCATAAATTGATGTATTGATTAAAGCCTATTATGACAATAGAAATTTCATGTTTGCTCTGCTGTGTGTTGCTATTATTGGATGCTTAAAATAGAAAGTTACAGGAATTTTGAGAGGGAATTTTGTTGAAAGAAGCTATGTAGAAGCCCGATGTGTATGTTAATGCATATGTGAGTATGCTAATGAATTTGTATCTTACACCTCAACATGTTGTAGACTGGTGTTGATGTTTTTTTTGTTACTCTTTAATGTAGCGGTTAACCAAGAGATCGATAGAATAAGTAAGAGATGTTAAAACTATCTCTACAAACAACTTTTCAAACTAAGTAAACACAAACTAAATGACTAATAGATTCATCTATGAAACAATCCGTACGAAATATGTTTGCTCTCTACGAAAACAAACATCCCACAAAAGGGCAACAACTGATGCATGGATTCATAGCACACACACTGTCTACTTGCTATCTCTAAACTGTCCTCCAGCGCATTAACAACCGTTATACTTACGTGATTTCCAAGCAAAATAATACTTATCGAACTGCACTAATTGTTGAGTTAGAAAAATTCACAAGTTAGCAATAAAATCGGGCCGACTGAATTACCAGCGTAAAATGTATTTTAGAACTGCAAACATGACATGGATGACATATGAAGTAGATAATGCTTCAGTTTAAAATTACTTGATGATAACTGATTGGTGTGGAAAATACGTCGGAGCAGGAAATAGGACCATCTCGAAGTAAATTCATGCATCTCTGTGATATTGGACTGAGGCTACACCGAGCTTAGTTTTCCAACTAAAGATTATCACTTACTGGGCAGTAAGCCATGCAGGCAACAATCCGTTGTTCCAAGAAAGGACTCAGGTAGAATAAAATACCTCTGGAATAATATCAGAGACACACATTGTCTAATGATCGAAGACGATTTTGATTCGCTTTACTTCTGTTTTCTTTAACAATATGCTAACTTTATATTACATGTCTACGGTTTAATTAATTATACATTTAAATGATAAATGCATTGAAATTTACGCCGTAAAATATGGAAAGCCAGAGAGAAATGATGATGTTTTCCGTTCAAAAAAGACATTTGAAATTATCTTGGTGTTTGCTGAGTACAATGTTATATTTCAGGCTTCAACATCCAATTAGTGTTGCAAAAGCAGAATCGTAATACTGTAGATCCAAATAAAGGTGTAGAATGAAGTAAAAGCGACATCAAGCTTGCGGTTTACTTGTATTAACATGGAAGTACACATTGGAGAGTGCATTTGTTACTAAAATGTATTTGATGAAATTTCTGATTCGCTTACAGAGGAACGGGGTATATAAGATGTTATGAATCTTCTTAAAAGGAAACAGCGATGTACATAACATTGCTATCATGGCTTATACATCACATCATTGGACTCGATCACTCTCTCACACACACTCTCTCTCTTTCTCTCTCTCTCTCTCACCCTCTCTCTTCTCTCGCTATATACATATATATATATATATATATATATATATAAATATATATATATACATTCCCGTACAATTTCGAAGGAAAATTTGGATTATCCTAATTTTGTGCTACAGAAGCAATTATTTAAAGGAAAGAGTTTTAAGCTTAGTTAATAATATCAGAACTTTTCTTTGACTCTCTATATTATCAGAATCCCTAACACTGCTTCGCTTAAAACCAAAACGTTTCCTCACAAAATATGTATCGGCTACACACATTTGGGAACTTAATTAGCATTGCGAGACTTTTCGTTGCTGATAGCATTTCCAGTTCAAAAGGTTAGTTTTAATTTGGCACATTTTGTGAAGGCCAAACATACCAGTGGCCAGTCTTTTGAATTACAAACGAATTGAAACTTTAGAGCCTTATCAAGCTGGAGGTGATTCATAACACAGTATTTCTTCTGTTAATGGGGATGCAGCTTGATGCCATATTAAAATTAATGAAGGTATTGATCTTGTTGCGGATAGGGATAAATGGTGAAATCAGATTGGCTTCTGTCGAGGGCACATTATCTTCTAAGCTGCAGTCTTCACACAGAATCGGGCGAGGATGTCAAACAGGAAATACATCTAATTGAAGATAAAATATCTTAAAACAATTTAGAATCTCCAGAGAGAAATGTTCGTTAGAACGATCTTAAAATAAAGTAATAATAATACCATAGCGCATTCGAGAATTTATATCTTAGAGGTACACATCAAAAATGTATATACTCGGAATGGCATTCTCTTGTTAAACAATAGGAAGTTTAATTCAAACAAGATATTTATAAATATTCATGAAACGAAAAATCTATTTGATTTAAGCGTACTGTTGTGTAAATATTGAAATGTGAAATGTTTCCACTAATGACTTGCAAGGTTTGAAAGCAGAACCAATGAATGCTTGTCATTTAAAAGAGTTATTAATCCAATAACAGTAAACCTGATGTTCATACATGCGCGCACGCGCACACATATATTTATTTGCTCTATGTGCACGCATGTGTACATATGTGTGAGTATACCCACAAATATACTCACATACACACACACACAAAACCATAAAAATTCCGACACATACACGCGCACTCTCTATCTCTCTATTTTTCTTTCACATACATGTAACAAAAGAACTGAACGGCAAGCAAATAAGTAATGGAGGAATAATTTATTTACAACAGGTTTGAACGCATTTTCTCATGCGGCCGTGTTCGAAAGATTTGACAATTTAAATTATTATAAAGGTATGCTTTTAATTATAGTCAGGTGAGAATTCAGTGTTTCTGATTCTACTGAGAGGAAAGGGGAAAACGTGACGTGCCCACAACACGGACGCTGCTGTGAATATATGCACATAATAGACGGAAATAAGGTGAAGCCGGTGTCGAAATGGCAAAAGTTTACATCTACAACAACACGAGATTTTAGCATTTTACAAAATTAGAACGCAAATAGTAAAAATCCCAACATCCAGTTCGGTCAACACAATACTTGAATTCGAATTCTTTTATAGGAAATGGCATATGGACAAAAATATTGATATACTCGGGATTTGAACTGAAACTGTAGAGGAGAGGATCGAATACAGCGAGACGTTCTTTTTCAATAAACTTATCACTCTGTGTCTGATTCTTCTCTCTCCACACAAACACACACATGTATGTAGGTATATACAAACATACAAACATACATACATGCATACATAAATACATATATATATATATATATATATATGCACACACACACACACATATGTATATATA
>NC_068986.1:102166557-102168929 GCF_001194135.2 Octopus bimaculoides
AGTTTCGAGCCCCTCCTGGTTTGCGAAAGTTATGTCTCCCAAATCATTCTGTAAACTACGAAGTAAATTGTAGTCTGAAGGAGCAAGGTCGAGAGAACAAGGTAGATGTGGAATTTTTCCCCAACCAAGGTCTTCGATATTCTCTGATGTGATCTTTGCAATGTGGGGTCGCGCATTGTCCTGATGAAACATCATTCCTTTTCGATTCACTGAAGCGGGACTTTTTTTCTTCAAAGCTTGGTTCAAACGCTCCAATTGCTGACAGTAGACTTGAACATTGATTGCTACATTAGACGGTAACCATTCGAAGTGAATTACTCCTTTGCAATCCCACCATATAGAGAGAAGAACCTTTTTTCCGATGAAGTTCTCTTCTCGATCGTGGTTGCGCTTTTTTCCCTTTTACAATACCACTGTTTACGACGTTTAACATTTCAATAGAAATATATATATACATATATCAGAATATATAATTTTCGACATATAGCTCATAATTAAATACTGATGAACATATTTCATTAAAATAAACATTGTAAATATGTAATTACATAACTGTAATAGGACTGTTCATTTAAATTAGATGTGTATTAATCAAATTCATTTAGAATATTACGCGTTGTATCCAACAGGAAAAAATTGTTACTGCTTGGAAAACATTGAAATAATGAAACATTTTTAGCAGTATGTGTGAAATGTATGAGCAACTGCATATATATATTGAAGAGAATTCTATATTGTAGACACTTATCCAAGTAGTAAACTAGAGTGTCGACAATTCTGGATCTTAGACGATTTTTTTACGATTATTTCATTTCGAGATGTGCATAGAGTGAGTGCTTTTGCAATATTTGTGTTCTTTTACATCATTGCTCATTCTTTATTTATGTGCATTCCTTCTTCTATATCAATACTTATTCGTGTTGTAAACCCATTTTAGCACGTAGAAGCAAGATAATTTAATTTTTTTCATATATATATATATATATATATATATATATATATATATATATAAAGGCCACTGTAAGTAGGCATTCGGTAGTTTTTGTATCGGCGCCACAATAATAACGTATGTCACTGCCATTTTGTATAGACACCACTATAACTTTGTTCGCATAAATGTGTGTGTAGGCATTTCTAGATGTTGCTATATCTTTACAAAATGATAATACGTATGTGGAGTCGCAATGGCGCAATGGCCCAGTCGTTAGGGCAGCGGACTCGTGGTCGTAGGATCGTGGTTTCGATTCCCAGACCGGGTATTGTGAGTGTTTATTGAGCAAAAACACATAAAGCACCACGAGGCGCCGGCAGGGCATGGCGGCGAACCCAGCTGTACTCTTTCACCACGACTTTCCCTTACTCTTTCTTCCTGTTTCTGTTGTACCTGTATTTCAAAGGGTCAGCCTGGTCACACTCTGTCTCCCGCTGAATCTCCCCAAGAACTACGTTAAGGATACACGTGTCTGTGGAGTGCTCAGCCACTTGCACGTTAATTTCACGAGCACACTGTCATCTCAAAATTTATACACATAGGATGTTTCCTTACACAATCATTTTGACCAGTGATCTTCGCATTTAAGAGAAACCATTAACATATTATAACATGTAGTTTGATATTAATAACATAGTATTGCTGACTCCGCAACGGCAATTAGTAATGCAAATGTAATCAGTTTTTTTTCGATTCAAGTCATTACAAAATGTCATTCGTTTAACTGTAAAAAACACACGATATATATACAAATACGAATGTGCGTGTTTGGTGGGTGTGTATGTATTTGTATATACATACGTTTACTATGCATCGTATATCTTGTATATAAGGGCAATTATTTTTTTTGTTTTTGCATTTTTGACGACAAGTCCCGATTTCATATGAAGCATTGAAACACTTTAGACATTCGCAATAAGATGAGAAATGATTTACGATGGGGCTTGTACGTTTCATAATATTCAAGAAACGGCAATGATAGCAGAAAAGGAACGTAAACAAATATTTTAGTAATGATTATTAACATGATCCTCGGTCATACAATTACATAAGTGAGACGAAATAAACAGAATCGATTTTGGAGGTTCACTAGTTCTGATAGTGCTCTGATATTTTCATTATTCAAAGAATTTGGTTTACTGGAGAGCGTGTGACTAAATCATAAATTCCATAAACAGCAACAATAGAACAACACTAGAATTTAATATAACCTCCCAATGCATATGCTTTGATTGAGAAATTTAATGCTTTAAATTTTGTATATATACAGTTCCTGATTATCTCAAGCTGTGCATAGACATACAAACATGCATGCATATATATATATGTGTGTGTATGTGTGTGTCTGTGTGTATATATATATATATATATATATATATAT
>NC_068986.1:102170115-102170895 GCF_001194135.2 Octopus bimaculoides
TATATATATATCCACAAATATATATATATATATATGTCCCTCTTTATTTCACGCTGTCCCTCTCTCGTAAAACATGAACTATGCAACCCTCTCTCACTCTGTCTTTGTATATAGAGATTGTGTGCCAGAACAAGTGAGAGACGGAGAGAGAAAAACAGGGAGAGTGAAAGGGAGAAATGCAGATATAATTTGTCTTTGATTTGCTACTTGAAATATATTTTCAATCGTACTTCCAAAGCATGTATGTGTATGTGTAGATTATATAAGCAAATATACCAACGCACGCGTGCACAAACACACACACAAGCATGCACCCACACACACAAATGCAAACACAAAAACGCACGCACACACATACACAGGTATAGACATATTCATACTTGCATTTTTTTATACTTATAAACGTGGACATTTTATATCAATCAATCATAACGGACATGTATGGTGTCACCACTCAATCCTAAAATATAGACATTCATGCATACATACGTTTACGCGCAAACGCACGTTTCTGCAATAATTGTATGTATATAAGCATGTATGTATGCATACGCACATATATACATGCATATATATATGTATATATGATTACATACAAGTATATATCCATACATTTGCATGTTCATGTGTATGCATATCAAAGTGTGCGCGTTTGTATCTCTATGGATCACATGCCTATATTTACGATTATTGATTAAAAAGCGATCCTTTATGTCATAATGTTTGTTGAAATAAAGAAATTATAAAAGACCTCTGAATATGTATATACAAATTTAACTA
>NC_068986.1:102171765-102175791 GCF_001194135.2 Octopus bimaculoides
TATATATATATATATATATATATATGTAGATACATACATATACACACATGTGCACACATACACACGCACACACGCGTGCAGATCTGTAGCTTGATATTTTAACGCACGTATATATATATATATATATGTGTGTGTGCGTGCGTGTGCGTGTGTATACAGAGAGACAGAGCGGGATGGATAGATAAATAGAAACATAAATAGATAAATAATTATTACATATGTATAAATATATATATATACACACATGCACGCTCACATACATACATACATATATATATATATATATATATATATATACTACACCACACTAACATATATGTTAGGCAGAAATATGGGAAGACAGAACTACACTGAAATACCTAAAGATGAAACGTGTAACATGATACGTATATGTTGCTTTTTTTTTTACTTCCACGGATATTCATTCCTTTACAATCCTTCTTTGAAATATACATTTAATATCTATCCATTCATCTATTTATCAATCTATTGATCTATCTCTCTCCATTTATTTTGTAGGTTGTTCCTCGCAACTAGAATATCTGCCAATACATACCTACATATGCGTATCTATAACGCATAGACTTATATACATAACGAGGAAATGTTTTATATACACAAACACACACACATACATAGGTATACACGCAGACACATGTACACACACACACACATATATGAATATATATAATGACACATATATATATATATACATACGCATACTTGTAATATTCAAATAATTATAAAGCATACAGCAACATGCTGCCTTAATTTCCTTTTCATGTTCTAATACAATAGGACTTTTGTTCTTCTCTCGACCATTCATAATCGTATACAAAAAACACAAATATATATTGATACATGAGGGTGTGTGTGTGTCTGTGTATGTTGGGGGGTGGGGGCGGTCTCATTAAACACAAGTTCACACTTTCATAGGATTATATATACATTTGGTTAAACAGAGAATTTTCATACTGAATTCGACTTACTCTTTTGACGGAAAACTTTTGTGCGGCTGCCAATGTTTCCTAAATTATTTACAAAGTCCCTCCACCAAAATTGATATAACAAGGTATCCCACATTCTTTTCTAGTCTAGGCACAATGCCCGAAATTTTTGGGAAGTCAGCCAATCGATTAGATCAACCCTAGTACGCAAATGTTACTTAATTTATCGACTCTAAAAGGATGAGAGGCTAAGTCGTCCTCAGCGGAATTTGAGCTCAGAACATAAAGGCAGACGAAGTACCGTTAAGCATTTCTCTCAGCGTGCTAACCTTACTGCCAGCTCGGCGCCTTCAGATATCCTATATTTACAGCCTCAATGAATTCCTGCTTTTCAACTTACACGAACGCATTCCACGATGGCTCCCCATACCACAAACCTAACCAATATCTTAAATACATTGACATCCACTTCAGTCACCAAGAATCCTCTTTCGATAACATAATGAAGGGCATCCAAACCCGCATATCCGACCTCTCTTCCACTGAGGAAATGTTCAATAATCCCGCAGCATATTATAATCAACCACTTGCTGCTAACGGCTTTTCCCAACAAATAGAATATATACATTGCACCAGACTCAAAAAATACGTATCTCGAATCACACCACAAACACGCACCAATCATCACAATCGCAACCAACTACACACACTCGTCGATAGAACTCTGGAAGATCTTACACCTAGGCAATCTAGACCCCCCCACACACACACACACACACATTCATTTAACACTAGGTCAAAAACGAAAACAACTAAAACAGCTAACAACAGGCCTAGACGCTCGTATACTTTCTCCAAGTATATAGATAGCACTCCTTTATCTAAAAACTTAGATAGCACTACTCCCAACCCCCTAACAAAAGCAGCGGACGCTCTATTCTCAGGTACACACCCCCATTCTCACTTAACGTTGAGAACTTAGCTAAATCTTTCTTTAAAATACTACACTCTAAATTTCCTCAGTAACATAGATATCATTCTATCTTTAATCGATTTATCTCATTCTCCCTCACCCAACTTCTAATCTAATGTAGCAGCATCTAATAAGCAAGAGCCAACACACACAACTCCAGAACAGATACCCTTACATTAGACCACAGCCACAACGCACCTCATCCTGCTGACACTACCCGGAACACCACCACAACCTTTACCACCCTTACCAATAGTACAATTAATAACAGCAATAGTAATAATAGCAATGATGGTAATGATAACGTTAATAATAATTCTAATATAGAATCTTCTACACCCTTCTTTAACCTCTCCTCTGCCGATATTACCTCCTCTATTCCTGAGCACAGTCCCCAAAATACACCTAATTGTAATTGCCCTCCTGGAACCATCTGCCCGTTACAAGCCCATTGCAGAAGATATAATGTAATTTACAAATGTACTGTATTTAATCTACTACACAACTCTACAGCCATATTCATAGGATCAACCAAACATTTTAAGCAAAGATATGCCGCTCAACTTCATTCTTTTAGATACGATAAACATAGTAAATCTACAACACGTGCCAACCACATACATCATATACATATATACAAATATACCCTGTACTCTATCATGGTTCATACTGGATTCAAGACTCCCCTACCGAGGTCAACGCTCAACTTGCAAACTTTGCCTGAAGGAGGTACTTCACATATTAAAGCACAGATGTCCGGCACTGTTAAATAAGCATAATGAGACACTAAGCACATGCAACCACCGCTTTTTTCAAAAAGTCATGTTCATGTGTGTGTGTGTGTGTGTGTGTGTGTGTGTGTGTGTGTGTGTGTGTGTGTATACTCAGGGTGGCAAGTGTAAATCGTCACCATTTTATATTTTCAATTTCGTGCATGCGAATCGTTCGTTTTCGATTATATAGACTACACAGTATTGTAAGATCGATTAGGCAATTTACCCTGCCGGACGTTTGAAAATACCACGCAGTTCTGCTTGGCATTCACGTTGGAGGCACTTGTATTGACATTTTAGTGTGTTTGATTGTGAAATTGAGGACAGTGCAGATGTTTCGGATGTAGACGGGTGAGTCTTATAGTGATTACGAAGGTACGGCAACTAAGAAAACTCACTCTGAGCGTTCTAATAAGAAATGATCTCCTTAATTTGTTGGTGAGATCGATTCCCATAATTGACAACGATCCCTCCAAATCAATCAGATTCACTGTCATGGACAAATGAGTGTCGTATAAGGCAGGTAGTGCATGAAGACATTCGGTGTTTCTCATAGAAAGGTATGGCCTAATTTTTAACCCAAGCCATGAAGAGTAAGAGGAAATGCCGCATTACGAAGATTTTCTGCAAAATGAAATATCGCCTCCTACCGAATATGCTTTTTCTTCCAGGAGCAAATGGCTTCCCTGTTTGCAAAACATGGAGTGATAAAGCGAGAGTGATAGAAATTTCACATCCAATCAACATCATGGTGTTTGGAGTTATCACTAGCGATGGCTACGCAATAATTCCATTCATCTTCCCATACGGCCTCAGAATCAACACCATAGGCTACAGCAAGTGCTTCGTTGAGGTTGTGCTGCCCTGGGTCAAGACGGTGGCTGCTGGAAGGCCCTATATTTAGGGTCAGGACACTACATCTTGTCGCATAAGCAGGAGAACTCAGTCATGATTGTCAGAAAATTTCTGCGACCGCATCACCCCAACATCAGGCCACCTAACTCCCAAAACTGCAAACCCCTTGATTATTATGTGTGGTTTAGCGAGGACCAAGAACATTCTATGTAACACTACATATTTACTAAAGGCAAATATATGGCATCATTCACCAACATCATCAAGGAGACCGTCCGGAAAGGCTGCAGGAGATTCCGAAGTCGTCTAGAGGTCATCAGCGAAGGATGATTTTGTATTATTGAATAAATTTACTCGTTAGTTTTTCAAGATAATTTTATGTAATATTTGTTAAAATGAGAAGTCAATGCTATCTTCATTTTTCAGTGATTTACACTATATATATATAAGCGAAATACAATACTATATATATATATAT
>NC_068986.1:102175801-102176260 GCF_001194135.2 Octopus bimaculoides
TGTGTGTGTGTGTGTGTGTGTGTGTGTGTGTGTGTGTATATACATACCTATATGTGTATATGTGTGTGTAGGCTTATATATGTATTTGTATGTATGCATGTATATATGCGTATGCATGTGTGTATATACGTGTGTATATATATGTATACATATATATATATGTGTATACATATGTGTATATGTGTATATAACTACGTGTGTTTGTATGTATATATATTTGCAGGTATGTGTTGTCCATACTACTTTCTAGTAGCGTCCAAATCTCTAACGGATTTTTCAAATGAATCACGTCATAACATTATCCAACTATAGTTATCATACTCGGTCATAATGTCTTACGTTTAAGATGATTCCCATACATTTCCCTGAGGAGAAGTTTACATTTTTAACATCGCCGATTCCTATGGACCGCATAAATTGTAATTCTTCGAAACATATGTCGGAATAAAGTATGCAGTT
>NC_068986.1:102176734-102178952 GCF_001194135.2 Octopus bimaculoides
ATATATATATATATATATATATATAAATATGTCTATCTATCTATTTATCTGTCTATCTATCTATATATCCCATTCTCCCTCTCTCCCTCTCTCCCTCTCTCTCTCTCTCTCTCTCTCTCTTTCTCTTTCTATCTATATAGAGATTGATAGATAGGTAGAGTGACAGACAGATATGCGTATGCATACATATAATTATAGATGTATAAATGGTTCGTGTTAGTGCGCGCGTGGTATTAGAAGCTAGAGAAAGTTATAATGCCATAGGTAAAGTCAGCAATAAGTGGGGAGTTCATAAGTAAATTGAAAATCTGTCTTATGTTGACAGCGTATTGCTATCAATATATTTCATTATATCCGTATGAAGTGAAGTTTAATATGAAACAATCCATGCTTATTAATCCATTGGCTGCTACCGCTTTAAAATATGATCACAGAAAGGATAAATATATATATAAATTAATAATCGATTCGTTCTGGACTCTCATGCAGTGGCTTTTCTTACATGTTTCTTCTTTTCTTATCCATAGTAGTTATTATTGAATTCAACTCTTTCAGCAACATGAGGAAACATATAAATTATATATTGATCCAAAATCATGATACTCTAAGTAGGAAAGCAGAAGCAATAATGAAATAAAATCGACAAAGTAATAGTAATTATTAAAATAGAAATGGGATACGTAATTAGTTTGACCTGAATACATGATCGTGTTTTATATCATCTGGAACAGAACAATAATAAATGAATTAGAGTAGAACTGAGTAGAAAGAGAGATGGTTCAATAACACGTCTCGTCATAAATCAAGGCCTGAAATCATTGATTTCAACGTCACAGACGGAAATAGAAATTGTTTTTATTTGCAAATGTCTTTTTTTGCGAACATTAAAAATCATATCTTTAATTGCTCTCTTTGTTCAACCTTTCTCCAATGGAAATTATGATACGTCCGTGTAATGTGAAAATGCATTTAGGTAGACAGAATATCGAAGTTCTGAAATAAAGCAGAATTTTAAGGAAGATTTCAAAGGACAGAAAAGTGACCTACAGTGGACGAATTATTGAAGTGGGTGAGAGAAACAATTTATAATTCAAAGCATAGAGCTTGGTGTCTGGTGATTACATATGAGGATTTTCACTAATTATTCATTTTTATAATTTTCATTTTCAAAAACGATTAAATTTATCGACATCATTTGCACCAAAGGGAACTGTAACACTCCTCACCTCAATGATTGAAATATGAATTGTACCATAAAATTATATTTTTATACCCATTGAAAATTTACTACAGGTAAATTATGAACCCGTGAAGGTACTGAACAGTTAATACACAAACCAAGCATTCAGAAATCGATTAATACCAATATATCAATGAGAGTGTGTTTTGTTTTAGCTATAGAGCAACAAAGGAATTTCTCATAAAATGTATTCTTATGTTTGACGACACCGTTATATCAAAACTATAATTCTGAAAATTGTGAATGACTTCAAACATTATTGACATTCTATTTCTGTAGAATGTGGAAAAGAATTATAGGTGTGGTACACTTGAATGAAAGTTCAATTTACATACTATTTTGTAACCGCCTAATTACTTTTTTACACAAGATATTGTTAGAATGATAGAACTACAAAAATTGTAACAGCATGGTGTCTTTGTTATTCATCAGATCGTTCGCTAATTGGTAGTTCATAAAGTGCCTAAAGGTCGAGAAATTTCGAAAGAAATTATGTAAATTTCTGTGTGACATTTAAATATAATGCAATGAACCTTTAAGGAATAAATTATCAAATGATTTTCAAGAACAGAATGTTCTTACATTATATATATATATTCTAAAATGACATTTATATGTTTTAGGTGTTTCAGTTATTAACGGTGGTACAGAGTGATATTTCAGTTTGTTAATCTAATATATTCTACGGTTGAGTAATTAGGATTATGAGACGGAGGTTCTGTTAGTAATGGATGGCAAACCATGAACTGAGTCAACTGGATGACGGGGACGGTGGTCAATCATCATAGTGATTAGCGAACTGTTTATCTTCCACACACGTTCATCCTTTCAAAATTTGACCGCAAATAATCCGCAATTTATATGAAAATTTGTCGCGCAACTTGGCAAAATGTATTTTTCTATTTCTAATTATCATTTCCCCTGTGGATATCCATATGTCACTTATATGTATGTATATATATATATATATATATATAT
>NC_068986.1:102180002-102180739 GCF_001194135.2 Octopus bimaculoides
AGAGAGAGAGAGAGAGAGAGAGAGAGAGAGAGAGAAGTTAGATATTTTCGCTTCTTCCCAATACTTTGCCTGTTTTATTACTATTAGGAAACTCATAACTCACTTTATATATTCTACAGTTTAGATTATTTGCCAAACAAACCAATAAATTAAATTTATAACTATAGTAATTACAATTATATTTAGTTTCTGACACAAGGACAATGACTTTGCGTGATGGCTGCAGCCCTTACCGCAACTCAAGTTTTCAACTTGCAGGCCTTTTACTGAGACCCGAAAAATTGGATCGCAAAAGCTACAAAACTTGAATGAAGCAGCTACAATAGTGCATTTAATTACCTAATTCGATGTGCTTCCAAAATTATTCTTCCATCTCATTGCGAAAATAATAATAATATTTTCTACAATCGGCATAACCCATGAAATTTGACGACATGGTGGAGATGGAGCTAGTCGATCACAAGGTCTCCTGTGCTTATTTGTTATTTAGTTTATTGACCTGAACGGTAGAATTGCAATTAACGAATTCGCTTGACGTTCAAACGGTATTGCCAACTCGCAGTCTCGACAACAACAACAACAACAACAACAACAACAACAACAACGACAATAATTATAATAATAATAAGAAGAAGAAGAACAACAACAACAACAGCAACAATGGTTGGGGTTCAGAAAAGCAGTATAAGACAACAGTAAAGAAAATCTATATATGCATTCATATACGTATATATATA
>NC_068986.1:102183042-102184217 GCF_001194135.2 Octopus bimaculoides
AAGCACATATATATATCTTTTACTCTTTTACTTGTTTCAGTCATTCTGACTGCGGCCATGCTGGAGCACCGCCTTTAGTCGAGCAAATCGACCCCGAGACTTATTGTATCGGTCTCTTTTTGCCGAACCGCTAATTGACGGGGACATAATCACACCAGCATCGGTTGTCAAGCAATGCTAGGAGGACAAACACAGACACACAGACACACACCCACACATATATACATATATACGATGGGCTTCTTTCCGTTTCCGTCTACCAAATCCACTCACAAGGCTTTGGTCGGCCTGAGGCTATAGTACAAGACACTTGCCCAAGGTGCCACGCAGTGGGACTGAACCCGGAACCATGTGGTTGGTAAGCAAGCTACTTACCACACAGCCACCCCCTGCGCCTATAAATAGACACCTATATATATATATATTATATAATTGCACACAGGTGTATATATTCTTTCTCCTTATGTTCCTCCTTGGACGAGATCAACATTCAGATACATTGTAAGGAGACAGTAGTACACAGATAGTTAAATAATTTGGAAAAGAAATATTTGCACATTTTCGTCTTATCGAAGGCATTGCTCACTTTTATAGCCATCATAGTCTGTCGCTTTACTGACATACTTCAGGTACTTTGACGCCTCTACTGTCTTCTCAGATCCATTGATATTCATCGTTTCTTGCCTTGCATATAAGTTATAAGATTAGTCTGTTATTATAAGTAATTTTCGCTTAAAATTAAGAATCACCCGCAAATTAATATAGATATTGCCACTAAAGAGAAACTTTGGAAATGTGGTAATATCTGAATTAGGTATATGTCGCTCAGTTAATTATGTTTAACCTTGTTTTTCGGAAGATAAATTGCTCTGACTTTCGGAGGAAATGATTAATTGAATATATTTACTTGTAAAATGTTTTATTCTATACGTACGGGACAGTGTTGATTCCTCATCTCTTACGCAGAAAACTAATTGTTGACAATTTGTCATCCATGTATACACATTCGAATATAGTTCCTTTTAATATACAGTTTTTCACTTACACAGACACAAACTGGTGAGTAAACATTATATAAATGTGCGTGTCTTTGCGGGAGGGTATATTTTCCTCTTTCTCTCTCTCTCTCTCTCTCTCTCTCTCTCGCTCTCTCTCTCTCTCTCTCTCTCTCTCTC
>NC_068986.1:102184248-102190627 GCF_001194135.2 Octopus bimaculoides
CTCTCTCTCTCTCTCTCTCTCTCTCTCTCTCTCTCTCTCTCCCTCTCTCTCTCTCGTTCTCTCTTTTTTCACTTTTTCTATACACACTGGCACACGCATGTATACAGTAAGTGAATGTGGGTGATGAGTATTTTAGATAATTATAGGGGACTCGATATCTATACATATCAATAATAGCGTGCAATGTATATGATCTATTTAAAATTTGACATGCTACAACATACCTGTAATTATTTCAAAGTGATGTTTGGAAGATTATGGTGATGTAAATAATTGTATTTTCTGCCGAAATGAAACTAAAAATGTGGTTTCATGTTACTTTGAAGTAGTTAAAGTATAGAATGGTTCTGATAGTATTTCATATTTTCTTTTATTCATAAATTTTGCTTTCTATCATTAAAGTCAATTGCTTTCCGTGACACGTTACAATCCATGGTTTATTAGGATTTTTAAGATATTGTATGTTAAACTTTGTATTAACTACAATGCAGAACGATCTACTATGGGGGGGGGGCATATTATTGTATAATTGTCTACAATTGGTAAACATAATTGGCATTGTTAGGCTAATGTGATAATCAGTGTAGAAATCTGTTCATGTTCATGCATTATAGAAATGTGCTGTCCGGGGTTACATTGTTGAATGGCAGTGTTTCATACAGAATTAGTTCTATTTTACAAATTATTGCTGCCTAGCTGAAACATGAAGCCGTTGTACGTTAATATAATATGGTCATTATTTTATTTTTATATCTTGTTTCCTAAAATTTATTCCCGTTTCTAATGTTACTCCTTCATTCATTTATTTCATCTTAAAAAGTATCAAGTTACGTGCTGTTATAACACATTAACTACGCCGAGGCATTACAATTCCTTTTAGACAAATTTGTTTCATGTAGTAACAGAGGGTTTTTAAAATGTCTAAAATCAAACAACTTTTGACATTGTTTTAGGCATTTTTGAAAGCATATTTTGTTGATTAACTTACAAGCATTTAGCTTAAATCAGCAAATGCATAATAAACACAATGGACATGACGGGTCATTATGAAATACAATATTAAATAGAGCTCATTATCGTCCATTAGATAAAATGACGTATGAGAAAATGAGTTTGCATCAATACAAAAACAGGTTGGAGAACATTAGATCGGTCTTAACCAAAGCATGAAATAGATCAATGCAAAGAAGTATGATTATTTCAACATTAGTGATAGAATTTTTATGAATTCTTGTGTGGAAAAATTCGGTCCAAATAACGGATATTTGATTAGATAATATGAATGCTATTCGAAATAAAATTGTTGTAAACATTGATGGTCTTTGTAAATTTTGTTTAGTTCTAAACTGTATTCAAAGAAGCTGAACTAAATAATCATCCTTGTGATATTAGTATTGACAAGAACAATATTTTGACGGGTACTCGCATTCTGAGGGATTGTTTAGAATATACACATGTCAGTTGTCTATACATACAGACACGCACACATCACTCACACACAAAACACACACACACACACACACACACACACACACATACATATGTATATATACACACACATACATATATATGCGCGTGTGTATACATGTATGTATGTGTGTGTGTGCATATACATTTATATGCATATGCACGCACATACATATATATATACATACATGCATATGCAGTACCTCCTAATAGTTTTGATAAATATTCATCCATTGTTATTTCTATGCAGATGCGTTTTAGAATATGTGCTTTCATCTAACTTTCCGAATTCGTATGTTTAGTCTAATTTAAGGAACAATTAGTGTTAGTCTGTGATACTTGACGTTGCAAAACGGTTTGTTAAAACATGTTGTGCCGTTACTTATAGTTCATTCTGTTACTTAGAGGTATCATCCAAAGGCAAAACATGAGAAATGTTATAATTTTGAACAATGCAAAGTGTGATCCCATCAAAAATCAATTTTTAAAAATGTGCTTTAACTTATGTTTAACTTTATATTTTTAGCAATTTGAATTAATGCATGAAATTAGAAATGCCAAAGATATTTCAAGTTAGTGTTCTCTTCAAATATTCAGCATTGTAAGTCTTCACATAACATCAAAGAATCGCCGTTTGATATTTTCTGTTTTTTGTGCTAATATATAATCTGATCAGCATTCCAATGATTTTCATTATTTCTATAAATCTGCCCTATTTATACATCTGTACATGCATAATAATAAGCTCTATGCTTTGTTTTTCACGTTTATTTATACAAACCATGTTTTACTCGAGTGACATTCAGTAATAAATGGACGTTTGACTTAAATAACATAGCGAAATCTGTATTTCTATGATGAAGAAATTCATATACTATGTATAATATTATGTATAAGAAGGACTGTTTCCCTAAACGTCGTCTTGGGTTTCTCAATGTTTCAGGGGTCTTGTTTACTTTTAGCACTTCGTCTGGAATTGAACCATGCATAGCACATAGGATAAAGGCGCTAATTAATGCAATGCACTCACCTAGCGGTTCTAAGTTTAGTCTGAGGCAAGGTACTGACGTGAATCACAAGACACGTTAGGAAGACTGGAGCATCGACTGCTGAAACGTAGGGAAATCAGCAACCAAGATGAGGACACCACAAGAATTATTATATGACCACTATAGCATTGTCTGTAGCATTAGAGGAATATGTATCAGCTGCAGTTAATACGGGGTTCCTTGACACGATTCACGCCTCTGCCTCAAAGACCGGAATTTTACACAGATTTTGCCTTCAAATTTACTCGCGCAAATCATGGGTCAATGTTTTACTATAGAATAAAAATAAAGCTAACCTACCCACAAAGTGGAATGATACAGAACAATTCTTATACTATGTTCAACAATCAAAACTACAAAGAAATCAAATCCATATATTCCTATTCAATTCTGATTACATACCTCATACAATATTGGTACTAAGAATCGAAAATCTCATCGAACAGTGTGACTGTAATCTGACAGATGTATATTTATTTATTATTTTCTCTTTCTATTTGTCTTTTTAAAATTTCTTTTTAATGTTATAAAACTGATGTCTGCTCCACACGTCCACTGATTCTTATTAAATTGGGCCTATCGAGAACTCCATATTTCTTGTGAAACATTTTGCTTAATCATTTGGAATTACGTTCTTTTCCACTACCACAATAGAAATTTCGACTTTCAAAATTGCAAACTCATCACACATAATAGCGATGATATAGCTATGGGATTGTTCACAAAACAACCACCACTATTCGCCCATTACCTTCACACTTGTGGGTAAACGAAGTTAAATTCAAAATTTGCTTCCTCCGTTCACTTAATTGATATAGGGTATATATTGTTAATGATGTAATACAAACGACTTAAGTGCGCTGTTGCAAAGAATTGAAATTAGAACCCTGACATAATTCTTTATAGAGTTTCTTCTAGCATTTGTAAGTTTTCAAATCCAATTAGGAACGCACTAAACCTAAGCATTCAGTGCAATCTCTTGAAAGAAAATCGAATTTCTCTATTAATTCTATAGTAGATGCAATAAAGCTTAATTCTTCTAACATTTACCCAGCCTACTAAAAATTAAATATGATTACGAGGCTAGGCAATGATATTTGAATGGCTTTAATTTAGTATAAATGTTATGATCTGATCATAAAACAAAGCTGACCATTGTGTATATTAAGGAATATAGCTGACAGGTATATTCGCTTTCATCTATAAAAGTATTGTTATAAACTGTTGGCAATGCATTAACATGTCAGCCAGTTCATTGTCATGGAGAAGACTGTTTGACATTATTCCGATGTCTTTGCTTTTCTTAATGAGGGATATTTTCTCAAATTCTAATAAGGTTTTCTTACACTTGCTTTGTTTTTCGAATATCATATTCACCATAAAAGTTTGAGGAAAGTTTAATGCGCCAAATGAGGAAAATTATTGAGCAATATTTGAAATTTATATTTCACTATATACATTAATAAGCTCTTTTCAAAAGGAACGAGTAAAGATCAAAAGTATAAGAAGAATGCTGAGTCTCTTCACTTCCTGCCGTATGTACCTACACAAGAACTCTTTGATAATGCCATTAAATGACCACTGAATAAGTATTAAGGGGATTCTCTCTTCAAAAATTAATGTCTTCAGATAAATCTCATCTACCGGAATATTTTCTGTAATACCGTCTCTTTAACAACAACTGACACAGTTAATTTTCTACAAAGTATGACGTCAGAATAACATCAATACTCAGTGCAAATTATTGCAAACAATTACGTGAGAGAAATAAGTTTTCTAAATTACCTTTTATGAGCAAGATTTTAGTAGCTCCTCTAACAGAAAGGTGTTAAGGTGGACATCACTTTCTTACATTCATGCTATTATAAAGTGCCTACTGTTATGCTATGAACGTTGACATTTAATGAATGTACCCCTGGTAGACAGGATTCTACAGAGTGATTCAAAAGTCTCCATACATAGGAATAAATTATTCTTTTGATAAAAACAGTTTATAAGATCCCCTAAATGCCCAAATCCCCTGATCTGACATCTCAGATTTCTATCTTTGGGGGCATTTGAAAGTTATGGTGAATCGCAGAAAGATAAAAGACAAATCCTATGAAGGAACGCACCAACAACTCATTTGCACATGTATCACTAGATGTGCAATTACGAGTTCACAATGAGTGGGGTAAAAGTATTGCTATGTGTATTGAAAACAATGGGTATATGGTATAGTGGTTAATAGTGCGGACTACTAACCCCAATATTCCGAGTTCCATTCCAAGCAGTGACCTCAGCACTAATAATAATAATAATAATAATAATAATAATAATAATAATAATAATAATAATAATAATATTAATAATAATAATATTAATAATAATAATAATAATAATAATAATAATAATAATAATAATAATAATAATAATAATAATAATCATAATAATAATAATAATAATAATAATAATAATAATAATGGCCGTCACGGAACTAACAACCACAGAAACAACAGGCAATTTCGCTGTGCTAAATGACATAATATATGCGGCAGCCACTGCTGCCACAAAAGAAGCAGGATACTCATTCAAACCCATCCGAACAGGAGTTCTGCCACCCAAAGAGACCTTGTGGATAAATAACATCCAGAACAAAATTTTAAAAAAGAGAAAAGATTTATCGATTCTCAACGAAATTAGTAAACAATCAACACAACTAAGTAACAAGAAGAAAACAAAAATACTGTACAAATACAGCATTACAGAAAAAGACTTACCTGAAGCAAAAGAAAAAAATAAAGCAAGACATCCTTGCCAAAGCACAAAGGATCCGCCGGTATGAGAAACGCCAACGTTTGTTTTGTTCAAAGAAACAGTTCAAATGCAACACCAAAAAAACTCTACCAAGAACTGGGTAAAAATAAAATAGACATTACTTCAACACCAACAGCAGAAGAACTAGATAAATTCTGGAAACAAATATGGTCGGTGAAGCAACAACCCCAGAAAAGGACCATTAAAACAACGAACTTAGCACATGAGGAACTCTGGGCCCCTATAACAACTGAAGAGGTCACCCAGACAGGCAAAGACTAAGCAACTGGAAGGCACCTGGACACGGCAAGATCCCCAACTTCTGGTTAAAACACCTGCCAGGAATGCATAAAAAGCTGGCAGAAAACTTTAACAACATACTAGCAGAGCCAGAGACAATGCCTGAATGGCTCACAAAAGGGAAAACCATCTTAATACCCAAATCCTCGGAAACGGAGAAACCACAAAACTATACACCTATAACCTGTTTCCCTACGATCTACAAAGCCTTTACTGCAATAATATCGCAGAGATTGAGTAAACACCTGGAAAATAACAACCTGTTTCCAGAAGAGGAAAAGGGATGCTGCAAGGCCTCATACGGCTGTAAAGATCAGTTATTGATCAATAAAGCCATAACGGAAGACAGCCGTAGAAAGAAGGTGGCAGGGTTCGTATACAGCTAGAACACTATTATAAAATAACCACCATAGGACTGCAAAAATACCTACTCCAGAAGCAAGGAAAACTAATACAAATAGCCACAAAACACGAGCAAAACAAAGAAAACTGTTTTCAGTATTTAAGGAAGCTGAAAAATACAAACAAGAAATCAATCTACCTAATAAATACGAAGAAGAATAATAAGAAGACGAAGAAGAAGAAGAAAAAAAAAGAAGAAGAAGAAGAAGAAGAAGAAGAAGAAGAAGAAGAAGAAGAAGAAGAAGAAGAAGAAGAAGAAAAAGAAGAAGAAGAAGAAGAAGAAGAAGAAGAAGAAGAAGAAGAAGAAGGCGAAGAAGAAGGAGACGAAGAAGGGGAAGAAGAAGGAGAAGAAGAAGAAGAAGAAG
>NC_068986.1:102193941-102196098 GCF_001194135.2 Octopus bimaculoides
GTGCTCATGGGAACTGCCCATATCCTACGTAAAATATTGTCTATGTGATCTCAAATTTTAAAGCAAACATAATTTTCTTATGGTTTCTTAAACATTCACTTGAACAAAACTGTACAAATCCAAATATATGGTACCCTAGGCATAACACCTACATGAACTTCTAACTTGTTGTCTCTTGAGGTCTCTGGGTGAGACTTGGATCCAACTTGTACAAATGCAAAACAAAAGTCAAACATAAAATAATAATAATAATAATAATAATAATAATAATAATAATAACAACAACAACAACATCGAAAAATACCTTAGGAATGAGAACCCAGTTTCGAAATTTCCCCAAGACACCTGAAGAAGGCTGGAGGGCATATCTGCCGAAACTTTGTGTTAACAACAAACAAAATTAGGACAAATATCCGTCAAATGTAAATAATGTAAATAATGTAAATAATGTATCAAAATTGAGGCTTTATTATAAAGGAACAGTAAAACCGTGCACTTATTTCTACCTATTTGAGGAAGTCTTTAATTTGAACTGAGGAGACACAGTTATATCTTTGACGGAATATTATACATTTGATCACGTGCCCAGCAACGTGGCAGCTTTAAAAACGCATGCAAAGACTATTAGGAACAATATAAACAAGTCGAATATTCTAACAATGCAAACAAAAAACGAATATCGTATTAACAAAAGGAAACTAATAACACATCAGACATTACGTGTTGTTTTCAAAATGCGGTAATGGAGCAATTTGTTTTGTAACCATCATCGCCCGACATTTCAGCAGACAAGACAACAAAAGGAAATGGAAATTATTAATAAAAAAAACACCCTTCGCGTTTCATTATATAAAATGAAGTAAAAAACAAATAGATCTGTTTACAAAACAAAATATTTGTGCATTCCTTGAAGTCTAGGGATACATACATTGAGATTGTAAATATGTACGCACACACCCACGAACACACACGCACACACCCACGAACACACACGCACACACATAAATCGTATAACCACATAAAATACTTTCCCTTGTATTATTACACGGGGTTAACTATATTTTCATGAATTTCTGTTAGCTTTCCTTCCTTGTTTCGGCAGTAATGCAAGTGAAAATATTGTATGTGATTAGACGATTTAGCATCTATTTTTCAGCATATTGAGCAGAGAAAAAAAATGTTGGCATGTTCATAATTGTATTTAGAATTTTCACCTTAAGATGTATTTTTCACAGGCAGCAATTGATAAAAAAAACTTTACATATGAAATGTTAACCTTATATTATCAATAAATCAATTCTCATTCCCTCCTGGACTGGTTAACCATTTGTGTGCATTTCCTGACAGACTACACTTGTGCCGAGGCTTACTACGGGATATCGATTTGGATATATTTGTAGTATTTAAATGTATACATAACTCTACATCTGCTTTTACGTGAGTACGCCTAACTATTTCCGTGTGTATTCTAACACACAGGCACATATACGCATATATATATAGATATATATGTATGTATATTTATACATATATATATGTATACAAACATGCATATGTGTGCGTTTACGTTAAGTATATATATATTTATGCCAGCGCAGTTGGGTGTACACGCATGTGATACAAATTGACCACCGATACGTCTTAATTATTCAAGTTTCAATGTGGTTTAATCCAAGAACGTTTGCACCACATTTCTCTCACCTGTACAACATGACACCTAATTGTATAAAAGCTGATATTCCAAGCAACATGTGATCCATGCATATTTGCGATAATTGGAGGAAACCGTGGGAAATGAACGATTGGTTAGCATTAAATCTGTGCTTGCATTTATGTTGGATTTTCTTTTCAATGCTCCATAAATATATCGTGAGAATACGCATTCTTTAAAACCATTAATAAGGAATCCGAATCGATTCCTCCTATCACTCAATCTCTCATTGTCTCTACATATGCATCAATTTCTCCATCTATTTGCAAGCGGAATCGAAGCATATGTACATACCTATACTATACATAGTTACATTTTTCTTTTATATATGTGAGTGTATGTGTATGTATATATACACACAAATACAGACACGTTCATACACACGCACACGCACACACGCACACACACACACACACACACACACACACACACACACACACACACAC
>NC_068986.1:102196136-102199642 GCF_001194135.2 Octopus bimaculoides
ATATATATATATATATATATATATAAGTACAGATTACCAATTTTTAAAATTTTATATGTATGTATGAAAAGAAAATTAAGTTAAATACCATCATGGGCGACATCCAAACTATAGTGGAAAAGGCTAGCCACTGGATTTGGGGAAAAAGATACGATGAGCGATGGCTAGAAGAATATTGAGCTATATTAGATCTAGCAACCGGGGTCTCATATCAGTGAGGTGACCGGTGCGTATTGATGCCGTCAAGATGGGATAATTTCCTGATGACCGTATACACTTGCGGTTTTCCGGTGTGCGAAGGTTTCGAATGGTAGCACTTGCATGTGCAATTTATTTGCAAAACATCAGATATAGTCTTACCTATAATGTAGTAATTAGCGGAAGAACATCTTAGCAGCAATAATCATGTAGAGTTTAATTGATCTAACTGCGTCAGTAATAAGTGAACATTAGCATCATGCAGTTGAAAATGTTGTAGTCGTTTTATAATTCAGATATTATATTTAATTAATGTGTACATGATATGAAGTTAGAGACTATAAATATACGGACATTAAAACAGCTATAATAAACTTCTCTAAAGCCACATGCAGAAAATATTTCCAAGTGTATGTGTGTCCAAGATCTTCAATTGTAGTAATTTGATTGATTTCAAATTTACTCACAAACCAGCATTTTCGAGTGAGTGGAGAAAGCTGATTACAATGACCTCAATGCTAAACATGTATTTACGTTATTGACCCAGAAATGAGGGAGGGCAAAGTCGACCTCAATTGAATTTGAGCTCAGCCCAGAAAATGTGATGGGATCAGAAAGCTAACAGCATTCCGTGAAAAATATGGATTATACAGTCTTATAATTTAAATGTATCCTATCAGATTGTTTGTACACTCTATACTTTAAACATAATAATATTGTTACTCGTGGTATGTCGTTTGATTTTACGTTCTGAGTTCAAATTCCACGCAGGTTGACTTTGCCTTTCATCCTTTCGCGATCCATAAATTAAATACCAGTTGCGTACTGGAGTCGATCTCATCGACTGGCCTCCACTCCCCCAGATTTTGGGGCCTTGTGCGAAGAGTAGAAAAGAATATTCTTATTCATGGTAATACGTAAACCAATTCCAAAATAAAATTAAGAATTTACTTCATAAGAAAATATTTAGTGCATCTAAACATAAATAAAATTGAAGAATACTTACCAATATTTTAGACATTCGACATAGAATAGCGGTGACTTTCCAGAATGGTTAGCACACCCGACAAAATGATTGGCAAGATATTCGACGTTGCATCTCGGCTCAAATTACATCAATGTCGACTTTGATTCCATCATTTTCAGTCAGCTAAAATAAGTGCCAGTTGAACACTGGGACCTATGTAATTGATTTACTCTCTCTACCCTACTTTCTGACCTTCTGCCAACATTTGAAAACAATATTATAAGCTTTACAGCCAAGCTGTAATGCTTACAATGATGTCAACATCTTGGAAGAAACCCTCGTATATTTGTCGATATTCAGGTTCTAATATATATTTGTTGGCACTCTCTTTCATGCATCTTAATTTCTATGCAAAAGCGTGCTTACACGATATGTTATGTTTGAAATTGCTTGCTTAAGAACTGTCAGGAATATGCGATTGCGAAGGAATAAATAGCAGAGTAAGTGAAAACGCTTCGAAATAAGGCGTATCCATGTTCTGGCATTATTACATCTTAGTTAAAGGAATTTCTGGCAATATACTGCTTATATTTTTCACAAGGTGCTAGGAACATCACACCATAGTTATTAAACAATTCTACATTTCCAAATGAAACATTTCCAAGAAACGATCTACTTTGATTTTGACAGTAATTCTCTACAGAATTAATATTACGGATTTGGATATTGTCTACTGTACATATCAACGGGAAACTACAATTGCATTTATCTTCTTCGGAAATATTAGTAAGAAAAATATTGGCTCTTACTAGAATAGCGTATTACCAGGACGTTAGGTGTATATTCATTCACAAATGATTTGTTCATAGTGATACTCCGGTCCAATGTGTTGTATACTCTAAAAGTGATGGCTAAACGAATGCTGTTCTTTCCCCTTACAAAAGGTCTATGTGTTATAAAGAACGTAAACATACGCGCATCAGTGGCTGTGTGGAAAGTAGCTTGATTACTAACCATATGGCACCGGGTTCAGTCCTACAGTATGGCACCTAGGGCAAGTGCCTTCTACTATAACCTCGGGCCGACCAAAGCTATTGTGAGTGGATTTGGTAGACGGAAACTGAAAGAAGCCCGTCGTATATATATATATATATATATATATATATATATATAATGAGGTTTTTTCATACTGAGCTACTTGTCAAAATTGTTAATTATTAATTCTATTATTAATTGATGATTCTCTGCCCTTATTCTTGTATATTCTTGTATATATATATGTATATATATGTATATATATGTATATATATATATATATGCAAGTGTGTGTATATGTTTGTGTGTCTGCGTTTGTCCCCCCAACATCGCTTGACAACCGTTGCTAGTGTGTTTACGTCCCCGTAACTTAGCGGTTCGGCAAAAGAGACCGATAGTATAAGTTCTAGGCTTACAAAGAATAAGTCCTGGGGTTGATTTCCTCGACTAAAGCCCGTGCTCCAGGATGGCCGCAGTCAAATAACTGAAACAAGTAAAAGAGTACAGAGTAACGTATTCATCGAACTGAAGCGTGTCACTTCTCTTTCAAACAAGTGACCCTATACACACGTATCATTGTATTTGAGTGTGAATGTTACTACTGCTATATTCTAACGCATCATACTCGTAGAGAGAAATGAACTCATATGCATATTACGATACCGAAAGGAGAAAAAGCAAGTACTATCCAGGAGGTAAGCTGGTTTGCGGATATAAACATGGTTTACGAAATCATTGAAAACGAGGTTATGGACTAATTTACGAAAGTGGAAGTGTCTCTAGTGAAGTTATAAATCAATGTTTATGCACATATCTTTTGCTGCGGTTGATTATGACGGTATATATTTAATTGCCAGTGTGGAACACCAAGTACAGTATGGTAAAATCGTAATAGAAGTGTTAATCACTGATAAGCTGAAAAGGGCGTAAATGTAGGATATGTACAACGATGAAGTTGTAAAACTCAGCATTGTCGTTACATAAATACGTTTGACTGTGGTTGTTAAACAACATATATCGCCTACATTGCTGGTTGTGTTAACATAATTCAGATGGGAAATGTCATGCTAAAATGGATGTATAAAAAAATCAAAGTATCCACATACACGCATATATGTAATATTAATTGTACGAAAAAGAGTACTCAGTATCGGAGTAGAGATTAATATAATAATTTATGATAAGACTCAGGCATTACCTGTGTACCTGTAGATGAATCTCAGAATAGTAAGAAACTGACTTGACCAAATGAGTATACTTGTCTCTCTAGCTATAATATAAGTTAATATATATACGTTTATATATA
>NC_068986.1:102200633-102201623 GCF_001194135.2 Octopus bimaculoides
GTGTGTGTGTGTGTGTGTGTGTGTGTGTGTGTGTGTGTGTGTGTGTGTGTGTGTGTGTGTTAAGTAAAATGAGACAACAAAGCCAAGTCTGTGTGCAATTTATAAGACATGTATAAAGAGAAAGCTAGTCTCACAGCTGTTTCTGAGAAATTAGGGATATCCCTTCATCAGAAACGATATGAGAGAGTTAAATATCAGCAGTTGTGTTCAAAAAGGGTGGATGTAGGAGATATAAAGGGAAATAAGAGAATAAAAGCAAACGTAAACATTTATGTAGGATGCTAGAGTTGCAATTCCATTATCCAAAGAACGTGTTGTGTAGAATATGTCGAAATGCTTCTTGCCTATGGTATGTAGATTCCCATAGCAGTTCATATTTTGTTATTTTCTACCAGTGGATAGTGTTGAGACATAAATTCCATGTGGTGTTCATTCAAAGGGTTTTGTAGTGTGAATGAAATTTTCAGAACGTGTTGGTAGAGATAAGTAGAAAAAGAGAAGTGACTAAATGTCTTATAAAATGTATGTTAAGGTGTATGTTAAGAGGAGAATGGCATTAGTCAAAAGAATAACGGGGGAATGAAGTAAGAAAGAGGAAGATGAAAAGGAAGAAAAAAGGAGTGTTAGATATTGTGAAAGAGATCGAGGGAAAGACTATATATATCTACACACATTAATATCTATATATATAAAAATGAGAATGTGTGTGTGTCTGTCTGTCTGTCTGTCTGTGTGAATCCCTAAAACTCGAGAACTAAGCAACCAATTTCATTCAAACTTTACACATGCCTTACTTAGGGTTCCAGTTGTGTTTTAGTCAAAAACATTATTAACTTCTTGCAGAGTTCGAGCACACGGCAACATAATATCTCCTCCACTATTTAAGTATTACGTGTCAAAAGTGAAACAAAAACACTCATGTCAAATACTTTCACTTTAAAAATGAAACTATTCCACTAACTGAAACAATCACATTTCGATACTGTAGTA
>NC_068986.1:102202136-102202804 GCF_001194135.2 Octopus bimaculoides
TATACATGCATACAGATATCTATACATATATACACCCATCACACACACATACACATGCACACAAACACACACATTAGTCATTTGTTTTCTTATCCAAAACTACGTCAAAAGTACTGAATGGATCTTTATGAAATTTGGAAATTATATTCTTTGCATAACGGCCATAACTCTCATGAAAATTCATATATTTTTGATGTTGATGAAATTTTAACCCGAACATAACAGATGAGCATTATTTCAAAAATGATGTCACACGTTATCGAGGCTACCCATTCTTTATGGATGTGCAAACGGGGATGACGTCTTTATTCCAAGAATTCCTCTTACTCCATCAGGAGCAGACATTCCTTTTACATTCAGAAGACTACAATTCCCCCTTCGTGTGACTTTTGCCATGTCCATAAACAAATATCAGGGTCAAACACTGTCTGTAGCTGGTCTTCTCTTGGAAGAGCCCTGCTTCTCACATGGACAACTGTATGTTGGTTGCTCAAGAGTGGGCAGCAACAAAAAACCTATTTGTATATGCTCCACAAGGGAAAACAAGGAACATAGTTTACAATGAGGTGTTATAATCACAACAGCGAGAAAGTATATACATGATCACCTTCTTTTACGAAACTTCATTGACTTTCATATATTTATATTGATATACATATATATACGTG
>NC_068986.1:102203352-102210135 GCF_001194135.2 Octopus bimaculoides
ATATATATATATATATATATGATTATCTGTATTTATACACACTCGCGCCTATATATATATTTGCATATCAGTATGTATGCATGTGTGTATATATGTATAATATGCAAGGTCATTAATCTATTTGAAATATTGAAGGGGCCATTATTACATACGATTTCACCATTAATAATGTTGACGTCCACCAAGCTATATGACGCTTTTCACTAAAAATGCCAAGGAATGACAAAGAAGTGAAATTAATATAATTAATGAACTAGTGGTTGGTGCGCCTTTAACGGCAGATGAGCACCACAAGCATATGTTTGCTGCAATAGAATTCGATATGATGCTATAGTTTAAACGTCACAGCAGATCTCGCATGCTATGGGGTATATAAAGAAATTTTGTAAATGGAAACTCTAGCAGTTTCACTTGAAATTATGATGGTACACACAGGAGACAGTAATATGGAAATTAAATAAACTTGGCGTCAGTTTGTCTAAGGAGTATGTTTAGAAATAATAATTATGGAATTTGAACACCTTAAGGAGCAGAGTAATTATTAACAAAAGGAATAATTTTGCCAAAATGAAGGGGTTCCGAATAGAGCAATACGATTCGAGTGAATTAAAGATACACCGAAATGGAGAAAGAATATGAACGCGAACGTTATAAGAATAAACAATTACACATGTATACACACATGCGTAGGTCTCTAGATACATGTGTGTGCGTATGCGTATGTATGTGTGCATGCTCGTGTGTGTGCCCGTGTGCGTGCATATGTGCTGATATGGCTGGTTACACGTGCACAAACAGATATATAAACAATGGAAATATTCAGGAAATTTAATAGAAACTAGTGTAATTGCACCTGTGTCAATGATGGAATTGCTTGCTTTTATTATTGGGATATTTATGCTGCCATATCTTTATTGCTGATAGGATTTTGTTGATAATATTATCATTGTCATGTTGAAATATTCTCTCTTGTAAATTACTGTCATATATTCCCCCCGCAGGACATTCCTATCAAATTTTAGATATAAAGATTTCTTTTTTATATTTTGAAACTAAAAACAATAGGAAAACGAAATCTAGAGCAAAGTATTGAAAAATATGTGAAAGATAACATGAGTCACTGAGAAAAGTAAACAATAAAACGTAAAGATAATAGATTTTTATACAGGTCACACGTACCTTTTATTTAGTAGGAAATTATATTTTTCGTATTATCAGTATGGCAACTGTTTAGCTTGTTTTAGGCACAGCACACAATAGAATAGTAATATTAGATTTCAAATTAGTATATGGAAAGTTGATAAAATTTATAATAACAATTTTCGCGTTCTCATATTCAGAAACCTTGAAGTACCGAGCTACAATTACTAAAAATTCATATTCTTTTTTTACAATAATTATTTTGTTTACTTCTTTTTCTTTCCTGTGTTTAAACTTTGCGAACATCTGTCCATAATTATTCGCGTAATATAATATAATTCTTACTTAAGTTTATGAATGATAATTGCAGTTTTCCTCTTCGGCAGTGTGACACATTTTCTCGGTGAATCTCGATAAAGATCAACAGGCTATCAAATGTTATCGAAACACGAATTTCCCGGAGGAATAATTAATTCTTTATATTTGAATATTCATTTCATGTAAGTAAAAAAGATGAAACTGATTTTATTATTGATATTTTTTTTTATTCCATCGGTAGTAAGTTTTTTTTAATAAAAGTTTTTGATCGAAGTATATATATATGTTCTGATCACCATGCCATTGCATTTAAATTGCTTTACCCAATGTACCAAGTGGTATAGATTTATCAACATCATGAACAAAATACTGCCGTATAATTTACATGCGGCGTTATGTTTAGGTTTATATTGATTTAGCTGTAACGAAGTTGTTATTTTTCAGTAAGTAGGTGAATACTCAAGATTACTCCTATGATTACTCATGGAAATAGAGTACGCACATACCTTTGGGTGTATTTATAAAGTTAGGTCAACCACTCCGCCATTTTCTAATAATTTTGAACAGTAGTTTCCTTGTTCTTATACCCAGCATTTAAAGCAGTCTTGATTAGGCTATCCGTTTCTGTAGGTATTTGTTTAAAACACCTTCTTGCAGCCCATGTACAAAATGTAATTTGATTGTATTGAAGCACACTATTATAGCATATTATAGCGTATTATAGCGTATTATAGCGTATTATGGCATATGCTACTCTAGTTGTATTGCAGTTATCGATTGATCCGAGATGAAAAAGACCATTACTGAATTAATTAAGTAAACAGTTAGAAAATATCGTTATTCCACGCTAGTTTAACATAATATTACCATCGTAATGCGACAATTTGTCACAATTGTTACAACGTCAATCAAAATGATTTGCAGTATTTGTTCTGGCTGGCTGTTCCCTGGAGTCATACTTGACCGAGGTCAACTTTACAATTTGCGAACGATAACAAATCTCCAGTCGAATATGGGAATAGCGATCGGGTCTCACTCCATCCTTGTCTTCTCTCACGCTCTGCCTTTTTCTGTCTCTCTGTCTGTAGTACTCACTCCCTCTCTGTCTGCCTCTCTCTCTCTATCTCTCTCTCTCCCTCTCTCTCTCTCTCTCTCTCTCTCTCTCTCTCTTCCTCGATTATTTATTTCATGCAAATGCAGAGCTTTCTCATTTTGCGTGACTCTGACTAAGTTAAGATCCTGTATTATGCATGGACATGCTTTCGGAATATTCCTAACCACTTAGATGTTAATTTTGGATCAAATCGTTGGCCATACATCATTGATACCGATATCGAATGAATTACTGTAGTATTCGTTTCTTCTGATTCATTGAGATATACTATGAGGAAAATGTCGGTTTCTAAAGTCCTAAAAGTCATTACAGATTTCGGTAAGTTTGGTGGTTGATTAAATTACCGGAGGACTTCAGTACGACCTGGTATCAAGATAACTATATACAACATTACTTATTCAGCCTGTTACGTATTTATGAACTTACAGAAAACGAAATATTCTCTGTAGAACCGTAAAAGATCCCAAATTATTTTGTTACAAAGCATGTGTAAAATACCCAAAGTAGATGAAATTGCTTTCGGGTTCCTTCATCATTTATTCAGGTCGGTTGGATAACGCAATCCTTGTGGTTCAGCAGCGAGTTCTTCGCTGATTAGAAAGGTTAAGCTGACAGGTAAACATGTTGCATTTTGACAGATGTATTAACTAAGGCAGATAACATTATGTGACTTGACCGTAAGTCCAGTTCAAAATCTTTCGGTAACCTGATAATTTAGGGAAGTAGATAACAGTAGTTCTAAGGTAATTCGCTAATTGGCTTGCCTCATTCCGTGTTTTATATGATCAATTTCATTAATTGAAACGCTTCCTAAATTACGTGGTAATAGTGTTATTTAGATGTAATTCTTTACGTCATCAGTTCAAATCTCAATGTTTCAGTTTCCATCACATATATTCTGAGTTGCTAAGATAAATACTGGTGAAGCACATCAACTAAGCTCATGTTAAATGTTTAGATAGTTACACACACTATTTTCGATTCACACACACAGACACACGCTCATAGATATATATTGATATAGATATATGTATATCACACACACACACGCACACACACACACACACACAAATACACACACACACACACACACACATATATATATATATATATATGCATGAATGTATGCATTTATAGACATGCGTAGATTAAATGCAAATTAGGAATATAAGTAAACACATGTGTATCTGTGTGTGTGAGTATACGTGTTTCTGTGTGTATGTGTAAGAGTGTGCGTGATTGTAAAAGTATTTCATTTGTACTTTCATTAATGCATTTCTAACACGGATGTCTTCTACGTTCATTTTAAATCGGCTTTGAATACATAGAAACCGCGAATTTGCATCTCAACGTCCTCCCAACAGAAAAGTCATTTATTAAATTTATAGATGATACTTTTATCCAAAATAATGCTTCAGTTTTCCGGCTATGCGGAGTCTCTGGAGATTCATCTACCTAACAATTTCACTTGTTATCTTTCTCTCATTTTATCTATTTTACCTTTATTTATATATGTGCATGTATGCATGTAAACGTGTGTAGCCAAAGATATCGTGGCACAGACATCTTCATCGTGCCTTAACCCATTACCTACCAGTGATCTCATATGAGATCACTTAAAAATTACAAACTTTGTAATTATCTGTCAATATTTACACATATCTAACCTTTTTGCTATATCTACTAGGTATATTTCTTTGATACTCAAATGACGTTTGCTAACTTTTCACCCAATATCTCGCTTATTTCTATTTAAAATGTTATTTTGAAATGTTATTTTCAAATGTTATTTTGATCATTCCAGCGTGTTTCTAAGGCTGTTAATAGAATTATGTTATGTAATGGGTAATATGTTATAAATGTGACACTGAAGTGTGACCACAGTTGAGAGCAGTAATCCAGACAGCTGAGTACACATCTCTTCCAGGGAATCAGCATAGTTTCCTAGTCCTTGGTTCTGAAGGTTGTCAGCATCCATCCGGGTATTCGCCTGTATGCTGCCACCAATCTGGTGAGATGCGTGTAAAATGCGGTCAAGAATGGAATGCCACGTAACCACAAACGTGCTTTTCCTGAATAGCCATGTAACGATACACTTACCTTTCTTGAAATGTTTGTCCTTCTCACTGCATCGTTCCTCTCTCCTCTTTCTAAGGACGAGCCATGCTTTTATCGTTGCAAGCATCACACTTTTTCCATCTTTACTGTGTACGTCCTTTTGCTTTTTGCTCGTTTTGTTTTTATATTTATTTTATATTTGTCTATATATATATGAATGTGTGTCTGTTGCTTTATCTTTCCAAAAAGTCTTATTTACACAGTTGCTTGAAAGTGCTCAGATCGAACCTGAGACACTAGACATTATATAACTTGGTTTAAGAAGAGACACAATTTAAATAATCATCCTATACTTATGTTTAACATTACCATGATCAATACATATAACACAATAAATACACCGAACGAGGAACATATCTGTATATTATTTAGAATAGAAAGAAATACATGAGGTAAAAATATACGTAAAATGAAAGTTAATGAAAGAAATTTGGGTAATTTAAGAATCAAGGAAGCTTTACTCATACACAGAATAGGACCCCAAATTAACAACAGGATGGAAGTTGGTAATCAATATATTATTTAGCTACATTTGGATGTGTGTAGTTTAATTCTTAATAGCATGCTCATATATTGTTTACAAAAAAAAAGAAGGGCAAAAAAAAATGAAAGAAAGAAAAAAGAGAAGCTGCACGTATAACACATAACTTAGAAGCAGCGCCACAGATGTATCAACACAACTCACACGAGATTGAAACAGCCGACCTCACGCACTTCTCATGAGGAATTCCAGAAGGAGCTTCGTGAGACCACTCCTGAGACGCTTCAGAAAAAAGAAAAACCGTTGGAAAACAGTTTATAGCAGAGACTCCAGCAAATAAGATCTGAAGATGGAATTCTAATTCCGAAATACCATCAGACTACAGTTTACCAAGTTACAACAGGTATACAGTCCATTTTTTGTTCTATATTGCATTGTTATACCTTCCTAAACTTTTTATTCTTTACAAACAATACACAGTGCGTCAAGCGAACTACAATACTTTCCTATACGTAAAATGTATTAATGAATAAAGAGTGATATATCGATTAAAAATCATATTAATGTTAAGATTATAGACGATGGATTAAGAATTAAAAGTTATATGGACGGCAGTGAAATTCATATAGAAGTCACATAAACAATAAGAAATATATAAGAGAAAGGAAAACTTAAAGTTACATTATGTTGGTCGTTGCCTCAGATAGTGTACATCTGTATATATATATATATGTATAACTGCACACACATACGCACACATACACACACACACGCACACACACACGCACACACACACGCACACACACACACACACACACATATATATGTATTGTTTTCAGAGAGGGAGAACGGGAGAGAGAGGGAGAAAGGGAGAGAAAGAGAGAGAGGTGTATATATATATATATATATATATATATATATATATATATATACGTATACACACACAGACACACATACTCTCACACACATACACACGCACACACACGATTCTTTGCGATTTGCCAATTCTGGCCGTTTTTCTTTGAGAGCTTCCTCCAATTTCATTGCGTGTGAGTTGCATATCGCAAATATTGATTCAGTGTGTTAAGTGTATCTCATTCAATTTATGTGTAACTCAAATATAGAGCTTCTTCACGAGACATTTTCATTGATTTTCATTTGTTTTGTGATACATTTTTACCTCTCCCCAATGTGTAGCACAGTTATATGATAATCAGATTCACTTATGGCTTTGATTCGGTCATCACCAACTTCAGTAGGTCTACCAGAACATAGGTCATCTTTGAGTGAAAAACCTCCAGAATTGAATTTTTAAATCATTTCTGACATGTGCGTTCTTTTAAGCAATCAACATATCTATTTGTGAGCCCCAGCAGCTTTCTAGCCTTTATGCAAATAAAAAAAAACAAAACCTGACGAAAATGTTTCTGAAATTCATGTTAAAATTGACACTGAACTAACAGCAGTGTGCAAAATTACGCGCAATCGGTTTCTAAAGTAAGTGTCGGCTATCAAATGTCAAAAGGAAAATCTCGAATTGGGAAAATTTATTCCATAATATCGTAACGCTATTTGCGAAAAACGGAATTGCATTCGTGCCAACGCAATATAT
>NC_068986.1:102210145-102212512 GCF_001194135.2 Octopus bimaculoides
GTGTGTGTGTGTGTGTATGTGTGTGTGTGAATATGATAAAACATAGAATGTGAGACAAAAATACCGGAAATGTGAGTGTGCAATTAAAGTGTCGACACACATCATACTTCCGCAAAGCAAATTCTTCTTAAAAGAACTTGATATACAAATGCAATACATGTACACACCATTCTGCAACATTAATAGCCTTTGGTAGCTACTTATACATTGTATATCTACTTGAATACGATACAACACACTTCAATATATTGCAATAAGATATTTTATAATGACAATGCACTTAACGCACTTGATGATATCAGAGTACTTACAACTAAAATGTACTAATACGACAGTGGGTAGAACAATATAAAGAAATATTATTAGCAGATTGGCTACAATTTAATTGTGACTGCGTACAGTATTTAAGATTCCAGATAATTCTATTGAAGAATTGCGGTTTCTGGAAAATCAGAAGTTTGTACGTTAACCTTTACACCATAATATTTAACGCGTTTGTACATTAATGCACAAACACTTACGCACAACCATCCTCCTACAATCTCTTACACATCCATCCATCCATCCATCCATCCATCCATCCATCTATCCATCCATACATACATATATTCGCACATACATACATACATGCATGCATACATACACACATACATACATACATACATAAACACTCATATATAAAGCATCCTTGTATGTCACAAAATCTATACATTGTGGAGCCATTTTTTCGTCTAGTATTGTGGATAGGAGAGTGTCCAGTTTCTTTTTGAAGACTTCCACATCAATATCACGTAAGTTTCTCAACTGTTTTGGCAGAGCATTGAAGAGCTGTGGTCCTCTGAACCCTAGGCTATCGCAGTACCTGGTTCTTATATTAGATGTATTGCACGGTACTTTCGCTACTATGCAGTGGCGTCTAGTACGAGCATTCACATAACCCTCGATGGCAAAATTGGATACTAGCCCTTCCAGTATTTTCCACATTACATATCTCGCGCGTCTACTCTCTAGAGCTGCAGTTCTTTCAGCCTCTCCCTGTAGTTCATCTGTTGGACTGGAGCAATCGTTTTAGTGTAGTAACGCTGCATTGATTCATGTTCCGTTGTTTGCTTGACACACTGTGTGGTGACCACAGCTGAGAGTAGTAGTCTTCGGGGCCGAGGACAAAGGTCTTCCAAAGAGTCAACTTGACTTCTTGATCTCTTGTCCTGAATACCCTCAGAATCCATTCCGCCAGTTGTCCGCACTTTGCTGCTAACTTTGGTAATGTGTATGTGAAATGATGCATCATTATACATAATGATGTCCGGGTCTCTCTCAATTTTTTGTGACTCTGGGATTTCAGTACCTCCAGGTCGTGTAAATGCCAGCTGTGGAGAATTTGTGAACATATAACGCAGTGCTTGATGTTTTACAGCATTGAATTGTATATTGTTTTGCTTACTTGTATATTACATTTAGGTCGTTCTGCAGGTTTACAACATCATTAGGATACTTTATTGCTTGTGATAATTTTGTATCATCGGCGTACCTAGTGACAGCGGCTGTCTAAATGACTCTAGGCATGTCTAAGAGGGCTACTATAAACGGTAATGGCCCTAAGATAGTTCGTTGACGGGACACAGCTCGAAATTTAGGTTTCCCTAGAGAGTGCATCGTTGGCTTCAACTATCTGACTTCTATTGTGTATGACGTCATGCAGCCACTCTCCTAGTTTACCAGCTATACCAAGGTAAGCAAACCAAGAATAGCAAACCTGATAGTAAACCGCAGATTATAAAAGTTCCCTACCGATAATGTTTTTTTTTCATACCGAACTACATCGTAAAAATTATTAATTATTAATTTATTAATAAATTAATCTTTTACCCTATATATGTTATGATTATTCCCTGCCTGATAGTAAACCGCAGATTCTTCTGCGGTGTTGCTTTTGACGCACATGGTGATTCTTGTGGATGGATGCGGACTGACTAGTCTATAAATTCGGATATGCTGCTTTTGTTATGTGATGCATACATAGTTTTTGCCAGCATTTTCTAATTTATAATCTGGAATATCATACTGATGAAGGAAATGGATTATTTTACTATTCTGATCCTGAAACGCGTGTATGTTTAACTAGAGGCTGGTTAGTTTCGTTTATTTTTTTCTCCTTCTATTTGCTTATATGAGTTACAGGTATTTGGTATTTTTTGGAGACTTATTCCAGTAGTAGAATTAGCTCTTTAACTGCTATTTCTAATTTTTGGTATGTGGTGAAGTAACCGTTGCTGATTCCTTAATTATCTTTATCTATCTATCTATATATCTATCTATCTATCTATCTCTCTCTCTCTCTCTCTCTCTCTCTCTCTCTCTCTCTCT
>NC_068986.1:102212987-102226761 GCF_001194135.2 Octopus bimaculoides
TATATATATATGTATACATGTCTACATATATTAAAATATGCAGAAATAAACACACACATATATACATATACATGGGTACACACGGAATTACGTATAAGCACTGTCATGCTTACATAAATACAAATGCGTGAAATAGAAGAAGAGAAAGCATCCGAACATTACAGGTGCAACGTATAAAAAGCGTGATATATGGAGACGACAATGCGTCAGAACAACATACCTATGCCTACAATACGAGTCATGTGTTCAGGCAAGCAGATTTCATTGAAAAGTAATATGTTTGCATTGCGGAATTCCTGAAGAATGATACGTTTTTTCTTATTTCTTTTAGAATATGCTCTTCATATTTAATTTAGCGTATGTATTTCTAGGCAAACTGATTATGCTGCATTTGTATGGAGACTGTAATGTAACATAATGTTGTGGTTAATTTTATATGAGAAAGGAAACGGTGTATAATTTTTTCATGAAATTTTCCGCTATGGTTTCAACACTACAACATTGTTTAAGCACAATCTCCAAATCTCTGAACCGATCTCCTTCCATAACATATGCAATCAGCCATTTAGAATTGTTTTAGTTTCGCATACCACGAATGATGAAAAACATAACAAAAAAAAAGCGTAAGAAAAATATCTGATATCAACAAGAAATAAAACAAAATAGCATATTACTCTTTGTAGCTCTCTATTGCATGGGGATTGTAAAACCCATTAAGATTGACGTGAATAATTAATCAGTAATTATTAGTAATTCTGTTCAGACGCGCATAGAGAGAATTTCTAGAAACGCTTTTTCACAATATGCGTGTCGACTTGGCAAATACAATGCCCCGATATCTTTTGATCTGATTCCCTCCAGTGTTTGTAATTTAGATTCGAGCCCATTCTCCATTTATTTTCATATCCCTACAAATAGTAATCAGCAGCAGTCATGATTGAAATTATATGAACATTCATACAAATACACATACACTACAAACGCATATATATAATATTACACTCATATACGTATGAATACAAAGAAAAATAACTGTATAACAACTTGCAATGCATAAAACACACACATATATATATATATACATATATCCTGTAGTACTCAACTGATGATAAATATTTGAAATTTGGTGTTTGAATCCGTCGTAGCAGAACCAACGGGACACCTATTGTTATTGTAATTTTCTTATGTTTATTCATTTCTATCTAATATCATGGTGACCAACAGCAGTAACGTCGCCGTTCTCTTTACCGCTTTTAATAAAATTATCATTTTCTTTCCTTTAAATTATGCTATCATTAGTATAAAATTCCTTTCCCCTAATAAGGGATTCAGCCAGCATATGTCTCCTTAATCTATTTCTGCTGATAATGGCCTTGGAAAATTATGATAATAGCGCATTACTTTGTTTTTGCCTTTTTAATCAAATCTATTATATTAATTTAAATCTAATGGAGTTATGCAAATACATTTTCTTTTCAGTCCTCACCTCTAAGAGAAGGGTGTCGGTGCTGCTCTGCGTTTGATAAATCCCACCTTGTAGTTCTACAGAAGACGTGTCAATTTGTCCCGAAATTATAATAATCTCAAGTGCAGGGCGCTCCTCATCACCCTGTTAAAGCCTTAATAAAATTGTTTTGTGGTGTTTAATTACTGAATATTACATTTTCAATTCAAATCGTATTGTGATCAGCTTTTTTTTTCTAAGATCTTAGAAATAATTCACCAAAAAAATATTTCTCAAAGAAACCGACTGTAAATACTACCAGACAGAATCAGTCTGGTAAGCGAACACTAACAGAATTAGTTTCTTTATGCGGTGGTCCTATGAACAACAGGTGCCGTGGCTGTCTGAAACGAGTTATTAGTTTCATATTGAAATAGCAAGATAGATATTAGAAAGGAAATTGGTGAAAAATCCAAGAGGCAAGAGATAACCATCGAGATGCTGGTGATGGTAATGGCCCTATACTAGATATTTATCACTCTCAGAGCTAAAGTACACATTCTGGCCATTAGTCGGTCCGGGTATCGGAAGCACAACTTTGCAACAATGTGTTATTTCATCGATACCGAGTTGATGTGTGTAAATTTTCAATGACATTTCCTCGAATAACGTGAGAGGTGTGGAAATGAGAAATTCATGTGAAAACCAGCAGGAAACGTTGTGTAAACCAGCAGTAAACGTTGTACAAGGTGCTAGTCGCGTGGGTTTTGTTGTTTTTGTGTGTTTTATATCATAGATCCCAGAAAGATTTACTGGTGTCTCTTGGAACTGGCAGTAAACGGGCATATTCCCTGTTCTACAAACAGGGTATGGGCACGCTGAGAAAGTAGACGATAAAAGAAGCTTAACCGACACGTCACTGACAAATCCAGGTTTTAATATATAGACCCAATATTTCGTGCGTCTTCCTGTTCTGAGCTGAAAGTCCGCCGATATTGGTTTTGCCTTACATTGTTTTGAACGCGATGAATAAATACCAATATATACCGGAGTCGATGCAATCGATTTATCCCCTGGCCTTGTGTTAGACGTTGAAATCAAGATATAGTCACGATGCTAGCAAACAGGAAGACATTAATCATTGGGAACGTGGTGAAAAAATAGTACACGCCTGCACTCCCGAACTCTAATCATGGAAACATCTTCGTTGTGTGACAGGTTTTAGAGATTGTAAATGATGAAAGTGGCTTCCATAGAGCCCTGAAAAACTAGGATCACTCGAATGTTATGGTACCTTCATCCTTCCCTCCTTCGCAGCTTTTCATTAGACATTCAGCTTCAGTAGTCTTTAGGAACTGCATGGCTTCGATTCAGTTTGGAATTTCCTCGGTGAGTTCCTATTGGAACGGTTTTAGATCGCGATGTCTCTCTGTGAAGGTTTCGTTTTATCATGCGTTTTATACATATTAGTTCTCCAGCAGCGGATAACTGCGTTCTTGTGAGTCATCGCGATGAATTAGAGTGATAGTAGAATAATCGCAGGTTAATAGAGACAAACATGACAGGAGTAACAAATGTAAATTTTTAACTCGGCGAACTTAAACTTAATCACATGAAAAGTTAAATTGATGCCTGTAAACTGTCGCGAGACCTTCGATACATTTCTCTCTTAAGTTGAGAGTGGGATTGCTTGGTTTTGACATCCAGGTGGAAGGAGACTGAGACTCTCTTGTGACCAGATAGTAACCTTAAATGATATTATAATTGAAATTTCGTGTTAAGGTGGCATATTTATATAATGACAACTAATCATCCTGCCTCACAGTGGTTGTACGCCGATCAGGTAGATGCATCTGAACTTTCGCTTCCTGCAGAAGAGACACTTTTCAATGCTCATGTTGTCGATTTGCTTTCATCATCTCCAGTCCAGAGGACTCGATATGATCTAACTAGTAGTAGATAGTAATGAGCATCCTTTCTTGTCGACACCTCGTGGAACTCCTCAGTGTCGTGTCGTTGCTAAAACGAAAGAGGTCGTTTGGTGGAACAACCTGAAATGCCTGAGGATTAATATTTTTGTTTTTAGCCAATTTATAAGATATTTGATTACAGAATGTTAACGGGATTTGTTGAAAGGTGGAAGGGTTTAATGAATATGGTACATAAGAAACGGACTACTCTGAGCAGGCTCCTGTATATCGGGAAAAGGATACTAGTGAGTGTGTTTACCCTTGAGATGCAGAGACGATCACTGCTTATCATTGCTTTCAGAGAAATGTTTAGTTGAAATATTATTGTTACTTGATTTTGTCAACAGATGATTCAAACATCACACACGCACCCATATCATATTTGCATTTTGCTCTCCATTGTATCTTCATCTTCATTTGAACACGTATGGCTGGTTCAGTAATCATCATCACCGTTGTCATCATCATCGTGGTCATTGTCGTTGTCTTCCTGCGTCAAATATTATATTTTGTCAATTATCTTTTGAGATTGAATATTATCTGTGTTATTTACACCATCTCGACAGGTGTTAATGATCAGAAACTTTCGTCCAATTGTCTGAAGATTCATGATCTTTTACTCAGGAAAGATACAGTATGGATTTTTCGTTGCCACTTAGACTATATTTGAATTTTGCAATAGCAGGTTTCAAATATGAAATTCCAGCTTTTATAGTTCAGTTAAGGCGCCTAATTGCGGGAACTGGTTCCCGCGGAAAGGCCTTTTTATGATCCAGTAGTAATTGTGTGACACGTTTCCAGGTAACCCTAACAGTGACCATTGGCATTTAGTACGACTCCGTCTGAAAATGAACGTGGAGTTTGTTTTGTCTAAAGCGTAAGTCGATACTCACCGATTGATTTGTACCCGCACTCTAGAATTTCATTTGTAGCTATACAATAATATTCTCAGTAGAACAAATTCTATCCAAGAAAAAAAAAAATGTTAATCACAGTCCATAACAACCATGACTACGATTCCTAAGTATTAAACGTCTTTTATGGGCAATATTATACGTATTTAATATTTCTAAGTTAATAATCCATACGCTACTGCCATATTTAGATGGCAGTTTTTAAATGCTAAATTATCAGTCTATATTTATATTGATATTTATAAAATAAGTTATGTTTGATTCGAATATGAAACATTTTTTCTACCTGGAGATTAAATTGTGTAGCTAGACATATATAGAGAAACTTTCCAATGCTATCTTGTCTGCGAGAATATTTAAATATTGCTGGTTTGCGTCGTTCTGTTAGATGCAAAATTATAAAATCGAGATGTCACCTCAATAAAGAATTTCCTTACACAACAAAATCTCAAAGTTTAACACAAAACTACTTTCGATAAAAGGCATTTTTTAAATACATTTTTCACCTATATTTATTAGTATTACTCTACGTAAAGCAACGAGCTAGCAGAATTGTTAGCACACCCGGCGAAATGCTTAGCGGCATTTCGTGTGTCTTTACGTCCTGAGGTCAAATTTCAATGCACTCGACTTTGCGTTTCATGCTTTCGAGTTCGAACATTAAGTACCAGTTGCGCACTGAGGTGAATCTAATCGAGTGTCCCCCTCCCTCAAAATTTTGTGACTTGTGCCTGGAGCAGAAAGAAAAAACCTTAGCACGCCGGGGAAAATGCTTAGCAGCGTTCCGTTTGTTAATACGTTCTGAGTTTAAATTCCGCCTTTCATCGTCGCGCAGGGGCGGGAGTCGGTAAAAGAAGCCCCGGTTGAGCACATGGGTTAATGCAATCGACACATCTCTCCCCTGAAATTCCTGACCGTATTGAAAGCAAATTGAAACCAGAAGCGAACGAAATCAACGCGTTAGTTTAAATTGTCCGTGAGAACATTCTGGGCTTTCGCTTTCTTTTCATGCATTATGGCCATTGTATTAAAATTACTGAAAAAACGTCGAAACAGTAAGACTAATAGGAAGGATCAAGAAGGGTTCGAAATAGGGAACAAAATACAACAGATAGTCGTTATAAAAATATTTTCTGATAACGTGCGTAAATCATTTAAGAAATACATATATCGTTGCTAATATAGGCACAAGGTCTGAAATTTGGTGGAGGAGGTTAGTTGATCATATCGACCCCAGTGTTCAACTAGCATTTATTCTATCGACTTTGAGGGGATGAAAAGCAAGGTCGACCCCGGCGGAATTTGAACTGAGAACGCAGTGACAGGTGGAATTCCGTAAGCATTTTGTCCAGCGCGTTAATGATTCTGCTAGCTCACCGCCTTTAAGAAATATATTTATAGATATCAGGAGTTGTGTTTTAGGGAAAACTTGAACTCAGAGTACCACTGAACGAAGGACAACATCTGTTATATTGCGCTCTTTTTAGAAAAATATTTCGAACACATTTGTTTATTGAAATGAAAATATTGTAAATATTTTTGCTTATTTATTATTAAAATTATTTAATCTGCATATTTATTTCAACGGGTACTGAAATAAGAGTATCCGGATTATGGCAGAGAAATACATTTCTTGCTATATATATATATAAACAAACAAAAAAAAAACAGGCAAAACTTTTCATAATTTTAAATTACCACGCGTTTATAAAGTAAATGAATGGAGGATATTTACAGAGCAATGTAATAATGAAAGGAACATTCTAAAATGTTAAGTAGTGTGCTGACAAGATAGTTGATCGACTACATGTTTATACAACATGTAATATTTTAAACGATCAAATGGCCACTCGGATACAATATTAGTCATGTGGATATTGATAGCTGCCAGGCCGGCTTCCTAGACACGGAAAATATTAAATACGAAATGAAATTCTTGTATCAATTCTTAATAACATATTAAAATTATTTAAGTTTTATTAGCAATACACGCCAGGTTTATTAAGATAATATAATGAGATAGTTTTCATACCGTCTTCAATATTCATATACCTGTGGACAATGTATTACTACTATTTTCGTTCATTTCCTGGCTAATATACACATTAATAAAGATGCTTAATAATAGATTGTATAGAGATTTGTATTTATTTAGTAGTATCAAGTATCATTTTTATTCGTTTATGTAACTTTTTCCTTTTGGACTTCGATTGTTATTGCTTTGAAAGTAATATTTATACAACTGCTTCTGTCTTCAATTGCTAATTCCTGGTATCTCTATTTCCATAAATTTTACAGTAAAAACAAAATCCCCTATCCATGGGTGGCTGTGTGGTAAGAAGCTGATTTCCCAACCTCATGATTCCAGGTTCAGTCCCACTGCATGAAACCTTAGGCTAATGCTTTCTGAGTGGATTGTGACTGGATTTGGTTCATAGAGACTGAGAGAAGCCCGTCGTATATATATATATATATATATATATATATATGTGTGTGTGTGTGTGTGTGTGTGTGTGTGTGTGTGTCTGTGTGTATGTGTGTGTGTGTGTGTGCGTGCGTGTCTGTGTTTGTCCCCACTCCATCGCTTGACAAACGATGTTGGTCTGTTTACGTCTCCGTAACTTATTGGTTCAGCAAAAGAGACCCATAGAATAAGTACTAGGCTTACAAAGATTCAGTCCTGAGGTCGATTTCTTAGACTAAGGGTGGTACATCAGCATGGCCGTAGTCAAATGAATGAAACAAGTAAAAAAGTTTAAGAATCATATTTTTGAAGCTTATGTATTAAGAAAGGATTTCTTTTTGTTTCGCTAAGCTTTTCGGTAGCAATTTAGCCGTGAAGGTTTCAAAACCCTAGGCTAATAAATGTATCGTTCAACTACGGTAGTAGCTGAATAATATTCTTCAGGACTCAATTTACGCACACGCAGCATCTTTTAGAGCTTGTTGCTAATTTAGTTATTAACCAAATGGAAGACTGTTAGCATATTTGAAGAGATCTTGTCCCTACATACATTTTGGCATAACAAAATGAGATTTGGTCCAGTAGAAAAAAACCTTACATCAAAATTTGTAGCAACGTTATAGCAGAGTAAGTAACGCCACCAATCAAGTTTAGGTCTAAAGAACATTTTTTTAAAGTAAATGAAAGCATAAAGAATTTCATAGTTTTGGTCGCATTGAACTAAAATTTTGTATCAAAACGTTTTGCGGTAAAATATCACGAAAAAATTATAAGTGAGGCAAAAAATTGGATTTAAGTATAATTACCATTTTTTATTTTATTTTCTAAGCAACGTTTAATTTAATTATTATTAAATGATAGAGCACAATTCTGGAAATTTCATGGTATCAATATCATGCATTGAAATGTTAAAAGAAAAATATTTTGAGTGCTTGTTTCTCAAATTTGAGGATGAAAATATGGTTGTATACTGTTTGTGTGTATAGTTCTAAAGGACTTTTATTATATGTCACCGGCATTATTGAGGGAAATAAAAAGTCATCAACGACACCGCTAATTAACATATTATTAATTAGCGTAATAGCATAGCCTGGAAAAAAAAACATGGATTATATGGAAATATACAAGCAAGAGAAATAATATTCTTAAGATTATAAATCTGGAAAGGTACAGGACAAGTTATTACACTTGAAGCAGTTCAAGACAAGTTATTACAGCTGGTAAAATAGAGACCAAGAAAGATTTACTTAAAATATTTCAGTTAAGGTTAAAATGTGAATATTAAAAATTATCTGCTTTTAATTTACAAAGTAACATTTCAATAATAAGAGGTACCATCATTTTCTTAAATTATTGACACACTAGAATACTTGAAAAATGAGAGCCAGGATTACCAATATGGCTAAATTTTATGCAAAATAGAATTGTATATATAGTAAGGAAATTTCGTATATAAAATATAGGCATTGTTCAAGACTAAAAAGGTAAAGACTTGGCAATAACTTAGGCAATAACCGAAGCAAATGTTACTGTTAATTGTTTGTTATAGGTAGATTTTACTGTAATATATATCTAATGTTTGCATTATGCGATTTATTGTACTAACTAATTATGTACTAGTATTATTTTTATAACCTCTTTTGTAATTTCTAATTATTAATTAATAATTAAAAAAATGAATTTTTAAGATACAAAAAATATTTTAATTGATTTATTATTTTTTTTTAATTTTTAATAGAAGTAACAAGTAATAAGAACGAGAAATAATAACTTGGAATAAAACTTTTAGTTTTCATAAAACCTAATATTTTCTAAATCTAGATATTTTATTAGAACTTTTATCCTTAGCTGTAATATTTTAAGTAAAGATATACTTGTTCTGTACTTTACGAGATGTGATAACCTGTCCTGGACTTTTCGAAGTGTAATAAATTGTCCTATACTTCTCCAGATTTATAAACTTAAGAATATTATTTCTCTTGCTCGCATTTTTCTATGTAATTCATTAATGGCTAAGATCCTACAACCAGGGAAAATCTGACAAGTAGTTTCTTCCTACCGATCACATATTGTTCCGATACTTAACTTTCTCTGCCACATTGTATGTTTATCCTCCTTGCTTCGAGGTTAATAGCCCTAACGCTTCACGCAGTAAACAAGTTCATGGTATCGTTTTGATCCCGAGACGATTTATCATGTTGCAAAATTCAGTGTTTATTACTTCATGTTAGTCATACACAGTTCATCCATCTTTAGCATTCTAAATCATCGTTCTTGTACCTTGGTCTTCGTTGATGAAAAACAAATATTTCATTTCTATTTTATTTGTCATCCACAGTTCTATACCTAAATAATATTGAAGCCACTAGCGAGAGTATTTGACTAAATTTTAAATCCGTACAAATACGCATCGTTATATCAGTAAAAAATACAATATTTCTTCCTCAGATTTGGAATGAAGTTATACAGCCACAATTGTTGATTTGCTCAGATCTCAAATATTATCCATCATAGAATTTTTGCCAGTTTCTTTTCATCATTTCCTTTTATATTGGGTTTTATATTTCAAATTTCCGTATTAGACTAATCAGTTACACATCATTTGCTTTTAAGTATGTGATTATTATGAATCTATTACGCTGTTGTCGCTTGCATCAGATCTCTTCTTTCATGTCGGTGCGATGGCAATATTTCATCCCTCTCAGATTTTCAGCGATAGCTTTGAAATACATCTGTACACACACACATTCAAATACATGCACACGCTCACATATATACACGAGTTTAATATTTTACGCACTGGGTTTGATTTAATCCACAGTTTCAGTTGTTTTTTTTATGCGTGAGTTTATTATCACTGTGACAGTGAGATTATTTTATGAGTATTTTTTTTTGGAGCAGCTATATAACCTTTTATGAAATAATGTGACTCTTCTATATTACATATTTCTAAAAACCTTCTGTTCTGTCAATTATATATAAAGAGATACATCTTTAAGTATAAGTACAGAACTTCATGGTACCATACTCTGATGTTGGTGACGACGAGCAGTTATCAAAACGTTCCCGGACTAGTTTTGTAGTGCGCCAATAGATGGCAGCACACGGTTGCGTGCTGGGTGAGAACTAGTATTGACCTTCATGATGCAGTGTCCCGAAGAGCATCGGTGTGTTTACTGCGCATGTTGTGAAGTATATGTCTTTGTGATCACGTATATGCTGCAGTCTACGATTTTGTAATGCAAAGTATTTTGTAAAAATGAGCCAACGTGAAATTTTGCGTTAAACTTCGGAAGTCTGCAACAGAGACATTGGGCATGCTTCGGCAGGCTTAAGACGAAAAGGCAATGGGCCGTACGAAATGATTCGAGTGGTACATGCGTTTCAGAAGAACATCCTTGGAAGAGGATGAGCGATTTGGAAGATCTGTCACGAGCTTCAAGCCTGCAAATGTGGGGAAAATTCATCGCTTGAGCATGGGGATCGTTGGAGGAAAATCAACGACAATGCTGATGTTCTTAGTCTGCCGTATGGATCTTCGCAGGTAATCCTAACGTCTGAATCGAACATGCGGCGTGTGCGGGCCAAGTGTGTCTATTGCTTGATGACCCATCTTTCATGTCGAGGATTATCACCGATGACGGGAGATGGGTCTACAGGTAAGACTGTCAGGTGAAGCAATAGCCGTCCCATGGAAGAACCCTTCATCTCCACGATCGAAGAAGTCACGATACAGTTGCACCTCAATCAAGAGCATGTCCATCCTTTTCCTTGACATCTACGGTATTGTGCTTCGAGAATTCCTTCCCCATGGCCAAACCGTCAATCAAGAGTTCTAGCGGCGTTTTAAAGCGTTCGATGGGGGAAATTCAGTGAAAGTGCCCGGATCTGTGGAGCGCGAAGTATTGGATTCTTCACACTGGCAATGCACCCTGTCGACGAGTTCTTCTCACTCTGCAACCACACTTCTCTTCTGCAGCGACACTATTCGCCAGATTTAGCAACTGCGGACTTCCCTCTCGTTCCCAAGATAACAATGCAAGCTCAAAGGTCGCCTATTTAACACCGTTGGTGAGATCCAGAGCAGATCACTGAAGGACCCTAGAATCATTTATGGAAAACGATTTCAAAGAGGTTTCCAAAAGTTGAAGGAACGCTGGCACCGGGGTATTGCTGGGCAGGGTTCCTTTTTCAAAGGAGATGATGTTAAAACGTAGGTTATTTTTTTATTAAACACAACTAGTCCGGAAAGTCGTTCATCGCACCTCGTACATCTAATTCAATATTCGAAGTATATTAGCTAGCAGCGGGAAATTTAGACAGTGTCACGTGACAACTAGCTGGGGCTGCCTGCTGGAGCCTAGCAGCAGATATAAAAAGGTGAACTTGACACGACGATCAGTCGGACGCTGACACTCGTTGATGCTGCATCGAAGAGGCCAGGAAATAGAAGAAAGAAGACATGCACCCAACACCAGAGCTGAAGACACCTCCGAAAAGAGGGGCCCCGCCACGTCAAAACGGTAGAGGAGTAGGGGCCGAAACCGGACGTGGTTCCTCCGGATGATGTCTTCAGCTAACTGGATCCTATAAAGGAGCTGTTGTGGTAGCAGACCATGAAACATGGTTGAAATTCCTCGGAATGTGTTGGCTGAATTTATGAACCATTTTTTGTAATATTTCCAAATAGGCGAAATGCGTTGAAACTATATTTAAGTTATCGAAATTGAAGAATTAAATCACCTTCCATACGCCACAGCAACCGTAGTAATTGAAAACTTGATCAATTGAACATGTTTTCCATTTGCTTCTTGTTCAGAATATGTTATATAATACGACGCTGGGAACAATAAGTTACATTTACGTGCTTACGGCGTTACACTGTTTTTCAACGCGTTCCTACTGATATATTCTGCTTCGCGTCTTTACACTGTTGAATATATTTCGTGTATATTATTTTACATTATATTTCAATGTCCATTGTAATATATGTGTCATCCGGTGTTCATTGCTCGTTTATGGCCTTAAACAAACATTAATGAGAATCATCTAACGAAATGACAATAGCTTGATCTCCAGCAACCATTTACATCACTCACGGAACAAGAGCTTACTTCATCAACGAATAATGATGGTGATGATGATGATGATGATGATGATGATGATGATGATGATGATGACCATGATGATGATGATGATCATGATGATGATGATGATATCGCCACCGCCACCACAACCAACCACACTAACACTATCATCGTCTTCATCTTCTTCGTTTTCTTCAATGATGTAACTGTACTTGCTAACTGGCTGAACAATTCTAAAGTAACCGTTAGCATATTCTTTCATACGCTACTTGTTTTCTCTTGTTTTCTCGCCGTAAATAATCCATTTACTTCCTTTGTTGATTAATTTACATGGAAACTAACATGCAATATTCGCTTGGACCTTCCCATTGATTACGATCAAAAGGCAGGATTTCATGATCGTTAAATCATTTTGTTTTTTTCTTAAATTCTTAATGTCATTTAAAGAAACATGGATTACAAAAACATCATGTAATGCTGAAGGTGAATGGAAGTGTGAAAAATGAGGCAATTAATACAAAGCTTGAGGAAGGATGTTATAATTACTAAACAGCATTGTGAAGGCACAACAAAAAACTCTGCTTGAAGACATCCAGTTATGTTATCGTCTCAGTAATAATGACTCTTCATATAAATGCCTCACCAACTACATTACCCATCAACCTAACGAGTGAATATGAAACATCAATTAAAAAAAAAATGTCTAATCGGCAGTTTGCTCATACCAAAGTTTACCGCAGGCCACCAACTTTAAAGGAGAAAAGCTTCCTTTATCGTATAGAATCCAATGCTTAATTGGTAATTATTTTATTATGATCAATGAAAAATTGCCTGGAATACTGACATTCAAATTCAATTGAGTATTCAGAAGAAGAGAGTGAAGCAAGTGGTAGTTCGCAGCAGCTGCAATAGGGATGAACGAAGAACAGTAGCAAGCGAATGCCCATCGGAGTACGATCTGTCATAATTCCCCTGTATAAATAAGATGGTAAATATGCAATATTGATCGACACTGACGAGCGTTGATTACAGAAGAGAAAGAGGTTTCATGTTTTACGAATAAGTCAAGTGTATGAAGAAATGGAAATAATAAATAACGATATTAGCTGATGATATATGATTGTATTTGTCGTAGTATGTGTGTGTGTGTGTGTGTGTGTGTGTGTGTGTGTGTGTGTGTGTGTGTATGTGTGCAGTGTGACTGTGTAGCAAGAAGCTTGCTTCCCAACCACATGGTTCCAAGTTCAATCTCACTGCATGCCACCTTGGGTTAGTATCTGCTACTATAGCATTGGGCACACCAAAGCCTTGTAAGTGGATTTGGTAAGCATCGCTTGACAGTGGAGCTGGTGTTTACGTCCCCGTAACTGAGCGGTTCCACGAATAGACCGATAGAATAAGTTCCAGGCATTAAAATAATGTCCCGAAGTCGATTTGTTCGGCTAAGACACTTCAAAATGGTGCTCCAGCATTGCCACAATCAACTGATGACTGACACAAATGAAAGAATATGTATATATAGCCATCAGAAAACTTGACTAAAGGTGACAATAACACCAAGATTACTAGAAATAAGAGCTAACGTGCTTCAATACTGTTATAAAGAATACAACATATACTCAGATATTCCTTAGCGAATGTTTGTGACTGACCGGCCAGTTCCATTTTTTTTTTTCGTAGCCATCATGTGTAAGGCCTGTTCGTTCGGCTGATTCCGGGCTACCTCACCTTTCAGAGTATATATGTATATATAGCCATCAGAAAACTTGACTAAAGGTGACAATAACACCAAGATTACTAGAAATAAGAGCTAACGTGCTTCAATACTGTTATAAAGAATACAACATATACTCAGATATTCCTTAGCGAATGTTTGTGACTGACCGGCCAGTTCC
>NC_068986.1:102227017-102231557 GCF_001194135.2 Octopus bimaculoides
GGTTATTTCTCAAAATACAATGTTTATATACCAAAAAGATTTTATAACATTTTTCTGACATAATTTAAATATATACTTTAACCATATAACACAAGTCTTCTGTAGTTTTTTCACTCTTATTATCTTATATATATATATAATTTTTCGAAACGCCGGAGTTTTAATGGTGGCAGCTGATGAAGGAGATGTTTCTATGTGGCCTGCTTGTTTGTTGCACCTTGTTTACCATTTTATCCATGTTCTTTTGCCACGTCATGTACCCAGTTATGTATCTATATGTACGTGTAGATGAACGTATATACATACACGTACATATATATGCATATATCCATATATTGTTTATATATATATATATATATATATATATATATACATACATACATAGTCTTAGTCGTACACAAATCTAGAGTACCAAATGTATGTATAGTTACGGAATGCCAGGTGCGACACATTTGTTTATTATACAAAACTGCAATCCTGTAAAAAGCTTTCATGCATACATTGTTTCATAATTCTACCACACTTACTCTGGGATACCAAAGGCTGTACATGTAAACGAATTTCTCTTCATTTTTCCGGGACGACATGAGGTTGAGAAAATCAGACAGACGACAGCGTAACTAAAACTTACAATAAATAATATTGAAGTGATGATTACATAACTGAAGTTCGCAGTAAGGTTATTTATTTAGATATGACGATTTTGCAGAATAAACCTTGTATATTCTCATCTACAGTAACTGACTACTAAAAGCATTGTGCTTCATATGTAATTGCAGCAGATCATATTTCCGACATCACCAATATAATTCTTTGGCAAACCACGACCAGAAACAGCTTGTGTTCGATATGTGGAAACCGGAACGATATCTAGAGAAAGAAAACATAACCCCGCAGCCCCCTCGCTACAGGCAAAGCCCAAATGTCATGCAACGACATAACGCTGATAACAGCATTAAATTCACACAAAAAAAATATGCTTTCATTATATTCATAGTGAAAACACCTTAAGAAGTTAATATCACTACTCACAACAACAAGACCCTGAATAACAGATATACATTCGACATGTTCGAAAAATCTGGTAGTGGATTTTACACAACACCGTTCATAGAATGGTGACAAATCCATTAGCATTTATAACAAAATCCAACAATAAACTTTTACATTCAGGATAGCATTAAGGTAATCTCCACATCATAATGATCCTGAAATATAAATTCTTGGTTATAAGAATTCTAGATATTTGCGATATTGCTTCCCACATGACGTAGAAACTATAAATACGCAATGCATATATACGTGGGTGTAAGAATATGTAAGTCATACACATTTTTTTTTTTTACCTACAGAATTGCAATTCTCCGTTACTTCTAACCACAACAATACTAACAATAGATTATATAATTTTTTTTAAGCCTGCATTGCGGTTGGAAATAATAAAATGTTCTCAACACACGCACGTTTCAGCAACTGTATGTGGCAGTCACTAGCAATTCCAAGATATCGAAGACGCATTGAATATCTCTCTCGAACGACTACTGGAGCCAGGACTTAGATTGAGAGGTTTTCTATTACAATAAATCTAATAATCTTCCAGGTTTATCATTATGAATAATACTCCAAACGTTCCTGCATCTTTAGGCATGTTTGCATATGCTTTTGAATACTAATTAATCAAACATAATAATTAATCGAGTTGTTTTCAACCTCACAACCATCGGTGATTTTGGAACAATGCTGTTGATATAAATATTGAATAGTTGTAGGCCAATCATTGCAGTTGATGAAAGACTTGGTGAGACGCATTCTTGTGAAATTGTTGGTAGTAACCTTTTTTTCTTTTTTTTACTATCGATGTTATACTCAACATGGTATAAATAGTAGAGACGAGATATTCATTAATGGGAAAGATATGGATTTCGATAATTCAAAAGAACAGAAGCTGGTAATTTCTAATAAAAGAATAAGAGATATTTAGAAAACAAAGATGCGTTTTTACTTGTTATAATACGTCGACGCCGTGTTTTTACTAATCAGATAATCCTAAATGTAAGCTATCGGTATAATCTCCGCAGCACACATCCAAATATAGAGGAATGTTTAATTTAGATTTCTAAGTCAGCATCAACTCGAAGACGTATTGATCTATAATGCTGAAAGGGATAGGTGATTGTTGAAATGTGCATTGAGAGTTTTATCAAGAAGCGAAATTGAAAGTAAAGTAACCAAGCGAAATCCCCTGGGATTGTGATGATTCAATGTTATTTACTTCTTTATTTCATCGCCTTCATTTGTCCTAATGTGTGAGATATGCCATATATTCCTTACTACACGTTGTTTCTATTAATTCCGCAGAAGAGGGTTACTATGTAGCCATCATGTACCGATATTGATTTACAAATATTCAATGTCTATATTAAATAGTTTTCTCAATGTCAATGTTATCTTTAAGATATATTAACTACCTTTAATGGCATCAATTTTGGCAGAAGACCAACATTTTTTAATGGGTGGTGCTATTCGATTGAATCCTCATTGCTAACCTGGTACTGAGAAGATGAAGGTCGAAATGTTACCTCGGTGGGACGTCTATTTATTAATACAATGAAAATATTATCGGACCTTCGTCATGCATTATATAGGTGTCGGGATGTACTCTTATGTGAAGGAGTGGTAATCTTTTGTAATAGAAGTTGTGATGCTATTCGTGAATTATCTGTGGTAAGGCGATGTTCAGATGCATATCACAGTACAGAAGACAGAATCATTTATGATGTAGGAACTTTTTTGTATTCAGCAAATCATCTATTTGATCGTAGATATATTTTCAATATTGGTTCCCATTTGTGATATATTTTAAATATTCGTTTCTAATTTCGGTACAGGGGATAATTGTAGTGATTCTCTGCTCGAGTTCCTCTAGGTTTGCAGGAAGAGGTGGGACATAGACCAGGCTCTTCACATAGCTCCAGAGAAGGCAATCGCAATGTGTCAGGTGAGGTGAACGTAGTAGCCATTTCAACAGCACATTTCATCAGGACGCGCCAAAGTGTCGTTTGAGTAATCTGGGTTTCCAGTCTTGTTCTTCTTATGGACTTCTTGGGGCTTCACAAGAGTTTTTGGCGAACCCGCTCGACCGTCTCTTCCGACGTCATAATATCATGACATAAACAATTAAATATAAGAAATAATAATGTCTTAAAGTATGTGTTAATCCCTATGTAGCATGACTTTGTGGACACCCTGTATGAATTTAAGATCGTTTGTGGATGCTAGTCATATTATAGATGCCATTTCAGGTATGATTTCATCTGTGATACATTATCTCTATGGAGCCGAAACCTGGACTAATATGATCGATCTCTTTGCTGGCACCTGACACAAGATTCCCGGGAGCACTCAAGACATAAATGTTATCGCTGACCTTGTACTCAGAAAAGAGATATGATTTAAGGACTTATTCAATAGATCCTTGCTATTATTTACGAACATACATTAGGATTTCCTGGCCATTCTTAACATGGTAAAAATTAGCATATCCTGCGATATGTATTCAGTTTAGGAATTTCAGAAATCTAATAGTGGAATAACTGTGTGACTACAAATTCAAAACACCGTATTTCTGAGTTTTTGCATTTCCTTTACAGAAATTGATAACTATTAAAGCATATATGTTTTTGCATATAAAACGGTGCAAGATTGTAGGTTTGTACACGGAAGATTATGTAACAATCTGTGTGTGCATTCATACCTATATATTAAAGTGTATAGAACTGTAGTGATTTATGACTACATATATATATATATATATATATATAAACATATACTTACTAAATCTCATATGTATATATATATATATATATACGTGTTTGCGATTGTGTTTCTGTATATATATATTATACGTGAATGCGTGTGCGCGTGCGTGGAGTGTGTTTGATCATTTGTATGATAACGAGAGAGAAAGAGTGTTGCATAAAGTGAAAGTATCAGGACCGGCGAAAAAAAGGATGATGAAATAAGAGAAGAATAGAAATTGGAAGTGAAAAAATCGATATGGCATGCTTTAGTCGGAGTATAGCCAGTCAAAATCATTTAGTAACAAAGATATCGTGAAATTTAATCAAGGCTATCTTAATAGCATCTAGGTGCATTCCACTACCCAATGCTGCCTGATTAAGAAATAAGTTTTGACATCTTACTGCAAAAATTCTTGCACATGCATTTTATCCATCATGCCAACTTGCAATAGCAATTCGATGGAAGACATTATAAGAGTATACGTGTATATACATGTGTGCGTACGTGTGTGTGTGTATTAGTAATTGGCGGCATAAGAATACCAATGGAAGAAAAAATATAAAGTAATAAGCAATTTGAATGTCAGGAATGCAAGAATGGATTCGACAAAATATATGGATTATCGGTATAAAAAGAAAATTACAGATGAAAAACAAAATTACACGTCCAAAAGTTTTTTTTCGCTACACAATGCTCTGTTTATAAATTTATATAAGTTTTTATTTGCTCTGTCTACATC
>NC_068986.1:102236705-102241826 GCF_001194135.2 Octopus bimaculoides
TATATATATATATATATGTTACGACATGTGAATCGTTGGTAATATGTTTCCGCCATCGTCCTTTCTATTCGACTGTCCACTGTTTCTGAAGAAGAGGGTTGCTGGAAACGTTAGACTGTCATTCTTTCCTTCTCTGAGCGTCTGTTAATACTTTACACATACCACGTCCTAGCGTTGTTGCTATTGTTATCGGTTTCTACTTTTTGGGTAGTTACTATATAGATATATATAATGTAAAAGTTTATATTGTGTGTGTGTGTGTTTTTGTGTTTGCCTCTGTGTCTGTGCCTATACGTATTTAGAAATAAAATACATGAGACCGACTGTTTTTCACGGTGCATGAGATAGTAATGCATATAATAATGAAGATATATAAATGTTTATTTTGGGATGCTTTTTGAATTACTTCAGATGACCCTGAATTAAATGGAAATTTGGCTCATAATATATTACATTGCTGATTATTGAATGCAATGCATGTTTTTTGGGATGCAATGTCATAAAACGATGTGATGTCATATGAAATATGAATTTATATCAAAAATTACTTTTCTCCTTTATTAATAAATATAAATAAGTTTGTAAACCGTTTAAAATTTCCACCCGAGTGGAAAAATATCCATTTCTATTTGGGTCCCTTTAACTCACAGCGTGTCTATTGTTTCAAACATACTTATGATCATGTATGTATGTATGTATGTATGTATTTATGTAAGCATGTATGTATGCAGAAGGAGAATATTTATTTCTTTATTTCCCAAACAGAGCTAAACGTAAAGGGGTCAAACAAGGACAGACAAAAGAATTAAGTCGTTTACATCGACACCGGTACGTAAATGGTACTTATTTAATCAACCCCGAAAGGATGAAAGGTAACGTCCACCTCGGTGGAATTTGAATTCAGAACGCAACGGCAGACGAAACACCGTTAAGGATTTCACCCGGTGCTGTAACGATTCTGCCAGCTCACCTCCATGTAGTAGGATAATATTGAGGTTGCAACGTTCCCGTTCATACAGCAACATCCCCATGTTCACATGTTGAAATCCATGGATGTTTGTTGTACTCAAATATCCCAAATCAGTGAAGTTCCCTCCTATTCCCAGATTGCTAAATGTATATTGGCAAGTAGTATGTATTCATGTGTAATCTTTCAGAATGCATATTTGCAATGCGTGTCTATTGGGAGTTGCTTTTAAGACTTACAAATAAAGCTGTCAAACTTGATTTAGGCACATTCACGAAGCATATTCTCGATTCTAATATTACCGAAACAGGGAAGATTTTTTTCCAGCCGCTTTGTAACAATAGTACGTTTGTAATAGAAGGAAGGGGGTCTAATAACTAAAAACAACTTCGCAGATTTTTGAAATTTTATATTATGAAGTTCGACTCAATCATACCTAAAACGTATATTTGGAATACTTTCGCTGACAACTTTAGCAACCTCCATTTTTTTTTTTTTGAAAATGAAATTTAACGCATTATTGAAATCAATTTTGCTTTTTGGTAAAACGTTTAAGCGGTTTGTTTATTTCTAGAAACAAACATTGGAACAAAAATGATATAAATATTTGGAATATATATTTTAGAGAGATAACTATCTAATAATGTTTTCTATTATAGTCACAAAGCTCGAAATTTTTATAGCAGAGGTATAGTCGATAACATTAAACCAGTACTCGACTGGTACGTCTTTATCGACACCGAAACAGTGAAGGCAAAGTTCAAACTCAGAACGTAATTAAGCATGTTTCCCAGCATGCTACCAGTTCTGCCAGCTCGCAACCTGAGACAGCTATATAATTACGGTTTAAGAAGGCTCATATACGAGGCAGAATTGTGAGTACATTCAATATATTATAGCGAATATTATTTCAGAATTGCATTTATTTCCACAACTGTGTAATGAGTTTGGTAATTTATATGATTAACATCAGATTGAAATTCATGTTTTCTCATCATTTACGTTTCAGTATCCCGATTTTCTGGCTTAATAAACTAGACTCATGGATCGATAATGAAGTAGAGCATGTAGCTGGAACCTAATTAATTATAAACAATGTAGGTCAGCGTATAACATTCAATTTTATTTTTTATAACGATGTGTATTGATGTTTTCAATATCCGAAATTACAGGTTATTTTCCATGCTTGGACAGGATATGTCAGGCAGATTACTGCATGTTCGTGTGGGCACATTACTGCCCCTCTTCAATCACTTAATAATCAGTAGCACTCTGCCTTATGCTAGTGCAAATATTTAGTATTGGCAGTTTCTGGTGATAACAGACGTCTGAAATTCGGACTTATTAATGGTGACCTACATGAAGATTCAAAATGAGAAAGAAATATATTCAGTATAATTCTCTCATTATTCTGTGGGTTACTTCTTGCGAAATATGCTTTGGAAAACGCTCCAATTGATTTTAGAGAAGAAAAAATATGCAACAAATTATTCCGTTCGTGAGGAAGTAACAATGTTGCAGTGTTTCATGCCTTGCGGGATTGTTCCTTCCTCGCACCACTGAAATGGTATTTTTAGCAAGTAGTTGAGTTAAAGTCCCCTTGAACATCTGATTCAATCTATAGATCATGGTGCCTCCAAGCAAGCAAGCAAGCCATCAATGACACTGCTCAGTTCTTCAACAATCGGCAATGAGTCCAGATCCTCCGTGGCATATAGTTGTTTTACTATGTCTACTGCTGTCCCGGATGTTGTTTTCCATTTGGTAGTGTTCACATTAATGTCCTAACCATCTTCCCAACTGCTCACTTTTACCCTTCCTCTCCTTTCCTAGATTTGAGTGAAACTAACCTGGTCTTGCTTTGGCCAATGGCCTTTTTTATGATTTCATACATTCCACGACAGTTACCTGTATCAAAAGACACGCTTACGCCTAATGGTAACCAACGTATGACTGTCATATGCGTGTTGTTCCTCGCTTATCTCAATGTTTGCAGCGATCCAGTGATGTGTTTGTGTTCGTGCTTGAACAGCATAATGCGCTTTTCCATCATAGGCTTTCAGCTCATTCGTGCTCACCTCAAATCAATTCTGTCATTTTCTGCTTCATCTTCATTTCAAAGATATCTGCAAGAAAGCTATAAAAACCAATAGATCTGGACGTCTCAAGATGGTACGAGGAGAAAAGAAACTGAAAGTTACCACCGAAGAAAAGCGCGCTTGAAGACAGGAAAACTAGCGCCGGTGAAGGGCATCTTCAAATGCAGTCTCTGCATGCAACACTGCCACTCCCCTGTGGGTCTGTGCAGCCAGAGCAGACGTTGAACCACCATCAACAGCTGCCCAAATGGATGCCTATCATCATAACACACACACACTCACATAATATATATATATTTGCATAATATTAATCCTTTTTACTATAAGCCAATTTTGAATGAGAGGAGAAGCCGTTTGCATCGATCTCATTTATCGACTGCTAGTTATTTTATCGATCCTTAACGGGATAAAAGTTGATGAAGTTCGAAGTGTAGTTGAATATTAAAACTGTGAAATCGGTAACTACCATCAATATCTGCATCTGTGATTAGTTACATCCGAAATTGCGCCACAGGCTTCCATACTCTATGTGAGTTCCTTTGATCAATCCACAGTCTCCATTATTGCACAATACCTCCATATTAATTTCCATGCGAATTAATCTAAAACGGCCTATGTCCGAGAAAGAGAGCAAATGCTGTTTTGCTATCAGAATTGATAGGGAATTTTCAGAAGGGCCATATGCTCCTTCCCACCCCAACTAATTTTCTCCGTCGGGGAACATGCCCCACTTTGTAGGATTTTCATCGTAGCACCTTTAACGCCTGGAACGCCGTAGAAATGTTGATGAAGTATCACATTTGTAATTCTCTTGAATTCCTTTTTTTTTGGTTTGGTATTTTTATTTATTATGAATAATTATTTGCTCTTTGCATCTCTATATTTTGGGGATGGCAGATTAATTCATTTTTAATGAAACCAGACATGTTCTTGTTATATCTTAGCACGTCTCGTTAAGTAGTGGGCAAAGCTAATAGTATACACATATTTTTAATTGATAGTTGAAATTTCCATAATTTTGAATGATATTTTAAGAAAGTAATGTGCGAGAAAACATTAAACTATTTACTTAAATAGCCTACATAAATAAGTTACTTCTTATTACGTCATAATTACAAATGTCCCCAAGATTCACTGCACACTATCTAGGTTGTAAGTGAGACCATCGCTCGAATAGCGTGATGGACGAGTACATCCAGAACACTTTCAAAAAGTCGTGTGAAGTATCCTAATATTAAGCATAAATATTTATTCTGAAATGTCTATAATAAAGCAAACTTTGTTTACTGATTACACAAGCTTCCATCACTAATATTTACTTTCTCCGAATTATGAGAGAAATATACTATGTACAGCATCATTCTGTATTCCTGAAATCTCAATATATTGTGTTAATTTCCTAATCTAAGTGAAAGAACTTTCTATAATAAATTCATAAAATAAAAATGTTTGCCTTAAAACGACGCATAGTAATTTTTTTTTTCTAAACATGAATGGTTTAGATTTTGTATTTAATATCTGATTCGTTTATATTCTGCATCAGTTGAAAAGAGATAGCACGTGTCTTTTCACCTTGATTGCTATTTCCGCTAAGATGACACCTCATCATTAATAAAACTGTAGAGAAAAGATCATATTTAAAATAAATAAAACGAAAACAAACTGGATATCTCATACAAATATTTTTTAAAATATAATTATATAATTCTCATATATTTCTGACTATTTGAAAAGTTTGAAGCAAAATTCAATTAACTTTGAGAACTGCGTGAATTATTTTTTTTATGTATGAGAAACAAGCTTGATATGAAAAGTGACACTCATGAAAACTGACGTCAATTTTGTATCATTGGCTGATGTTTCGTTGCTTGTCAGCACGTATTAGTTTATTTTCATCGGAATACCAGCGCCTGAAAATCGAGAAAAATTTGCATTTTTTTTTCTTTCTGAAACAAAGCCAAAATAGCTGCTTCCAGATACTGAAGTTCAATACGATGAAATAACTTTCGGTCAGTTTATTTGAAAGTATGATGTTTTAGGATCTGTACACACAGA
>NC_068986.1:102243163-102244816 GCF_001194135.2 Octopus bimaculoides
ATATATATAAGCTCAATACGATCTATTAAACATTCACTGTATGATGAATAGTAGCACAGTATAGGCAGGTTATTTTTTGAAATCCAACGAACCTCCATACAAATATACCTGTTTAAAGGGATGTAATAAACGTATTAGAATGGATAATGCTAAATGCACTTTTTCTTTTGTGATGTAATCTTTGGACTAAAAATTGTTAGCAGCTGAAGAGAGATTTAAACCATCTTTTATATCAATATACCTATCGTGATGTAATAACAGAGTGTTTGTAAAGCTCGAAACACGTGTACTGCGATATCTTTTGTGTTCTGTTTTCGATTTATGTTCCATATATTCTCTCACCTCTGCCACTATCTGACATATAGAGGTGCTTACACTTATCAAGTATTACCTCTAAACTTACAATATATATATATATATATATATATATATATATATATATAGGAGGTTATGAGCGGCAGGGGTGTCAATGAGACCCAGAGGTGTCAGGTAATGCTGAGTAAATGCTATGGATAGACCGTATGGATAGACACAAACAATTTCAATCCATTCACATACTTCAGTATCTTTGTATTTTTATACCTTTACATATACATTCTTTATCTTTGTAATTATATTTATTTGTACTTTTATTCCATAACAGATGTGATCCTAAAAGTGATCCAAAACTATTTTAGAACTTGTTATTTTAGTATCTAAAACAATTGCACCATTTGCCAATATATATTTGTAAACGACTACAGAAATGCTATTTTGTATATATTTTTGATCTATGCCTATGTCAAAATGAACTTACCGATATTTCGATATACCTCACTCTTTGATTCATCACAATATTTCATTATTCTTAACCTTTATTCCAATTTGGAACAACAGACATAACACAGGGAAGAAACCCAGATAGTGGGACATTTGTGCTAACTGGAATTGAACCTGGTTAACCTAGTTTTCATATTTGTCTCCATCCTTTGATGGAAATTTGTATTCTTTTTTTTGTCTTACTGAAAGAACTGACCAGCTGAAAAATAACTTGCATGAAAACAAGCACCTTGCCTTAGATAGCCACCTGGTTTTGCCATTTGTAAAGGCCAGGAATCAACTTGTCATCTTCCATTGAAAGAACTGACCAGTTGTGTAGATGGAAACACAATTTGTTCTTCTTCCACTCTTCCATCTTTCGTTCCTTCTCTTTTCCATTGACATTCTTTTCAGATACACACGCACAACACATATGTACACACACACAACACACACATACCCACAAAAACACACACATACTCTCTCATTTCTTCCTCATTACTCACCCTCTTTTACTATGCTATATATCTCTCTCTACCCCTACACACTCAATAATATTATAAAAAGGGACGAATTCCCCACAAAAAATTAAATCTGAAGATTCTACTAGAATAGATGCAAGGCAGTTGCAACAAAAATAAGACCCCGTGAACAGAAACGTCTGAGAACGTACACATGAGGCTAATCTACCACAGCTGGAAGATAGCGTCTTTAGCTTTGGTTGGTAGCCCTATAGAGCTGTAAATGCACTGGTGAATGAGTCATCCCAACAACACAGTCCTGTTTATCAGTGTTATGCCAATTCTTCTCCTTCTTTTTCGTATTATTATTATTATTATTATTATTATTATTATT
>NC_068986.1:102248044-102251820 GCF_001194135.2 Octopus bimaculoides
AGATTTTCCTGATGTATTTTTCCTTTCAATTGTTCTATTTCTATTTCTGATATTTTTTTTTGCTTTTAGAATATATCTTCTTGTGTTAGCTAGTTTGTTAGGGTTCATTGTTTTATCGAGGTCTATATTTACATTATTTTTCTTCCACATTTTATATGTATGTGTTGTTGCGCTTTCGTTTTTTGGGTAGAGCACTGCTGTGAAATAGGCGTATTGTATCGAAATGTATTCCTCACGTGTCCATTTATGCCGTTTTGGTTTTGTTTGCGGGACATGAGGAACAACGTCCGGCCCTTTATTTTGATGGTCATCGTTTACGTAGGGTATCGGTTCGTTTATTTCTGTTGTCAGATTGTTTTGCACGTTCAGATCTTCGTATTTTTTTCGTAACAAGCTTACAGTACGCACTTCTCGGTTGTTATTCTTCGGTGGAATAATACCGGTGTTATTCAATCTGTTTGTAATTTTTTTGTACATAGTGTTTGGGTTTGGAGATGGTCTGAATTTTGATGTAACACATGAGTTTACGATCGCTGTGCGGGTAGTGGATGTATCAAGTTAAAATAAATCATTATATTTGGAAAAATATAAATAAATTTCAATGAGTATTACTTACTGGGATATAGTCCAACCCTTTGTCAGTTATTTTTTGGCTCCATGCGATGTCTTTATTTCCGATGTTTTTGGATATGTTTCGGAGCAGTGATTTATCGTTCTCACATGTTAAACTTCCCCGGTGTAGTCTGTATTATTATTATCATTATTACTATTATTATTATTACTATTATTATTATTACTATTATTATTATTATTATTACTATTATTATTATTATTATTATTATTATTATTATTATTATTATTATTATTATTATTATTATTATTATTATTATTATTATGTTGCTCGTGTTCCTTGTGATGTTATTTAAAGTTGTTATTCTCGAATATCAATTACTCTATAACAAATGTTCTTTGTCATAATTATAGTTTTCTATTCCGTCTTCTATGATAATTACCCAGGAGCGTAGTGCAAAACCAAAAGTACAAAACAAATGATAATGGAAATTACTACAAATTAGTTCTTTTCTGTTGGTTTCTTTTCTTTTTTTTGTTTCATTTTGAAATTTTAATAACCAAACACACGCAAAGTTACAAATATTAGACATCAATTTGACAACGTTTTAGCATAAAACAGTTTTAAAACAAATAATATCCCTACTCACATCGCCTTATAATGTATATAATCTTCAATTCAGTAATAACGTTTGAACTGTTTATTGGAAAGTATGCTTTAGAATTCTTCCCAATGATGTGTATCTGGACACTGAAATAGAAATAAACATTTTTAAAGTGCAGAAGTTACCATGTGTATTTACAATATTCTAATAAAGAAGAGGTATTAATATCACATTTAAACGTAATATTAGTTGATTTTTCTTTATTACATAACACAAAATCAAGCCTGTTTGTCGGAATAAAGATATACACGTGTTAATGTTGAATTTATACATCTTTAATTTTATGAAGACTAATTTATGGAAGGCTATATCGTAATCTTATTTTCCTCCGTTATATGCTATTTTCCGTTGGAAACGCTACGATACGGCATACAGTCAACCTCGATAAGCATTATTTACAAATATTGGTAATAAAGGTTGTTACATGAAAGATCATCTTCCATTAACTTGCCAATAAGAAAATACACCACCTGGACCACAGAAACCTATCCAAACCCCCAGAAAACTACAGCTGGTAATGATACACACATCTTGAGAAATTGCCCTTTTCTATATCATTGGCCCGTTAAAATGTCACTTTATATTACAGTGTGATAAATGAATGCAGACATTACTAAATTAAGATTTCCGTTACTGAGACAAAAAATAGAAGAAATTATTATGAATATTATCCAAAATCAAATAAGCACCCTCCAACAGATTACCAAATATCTTCAGGTTATAGAATTTTACGTTTGTGTTGCCAGGAGCATCTGTAATAATTTTGCTGTACTAGGGTTGTGTTATGTATGCATCAAACTCTTCGGTGTATGTAGCGGATGAGTGTGGAAAGATTAAATCGGATAATTTAAGGCTCTTATGACTTCATCAGGGATGGTTCAAAAGCAGCTCTCCAAATTTTGCAATCATGTTCACACCGAATTGTTTAAGGTATCAGGAACATATTCTAACCAAGAAATACATGTGATAACGCAAAAATGTCTAAGATTCATGAATGTACTACAATGTTGGTGTATTAGTATATGCTTTATATTTTACATTCTTAGAAATGTTATTCTCAATTGTTCATTTCCATTTATTCTCTATAGAAATTTAGACCAACCTTTTTAACTACTCTGCAACATAGCTGTTTGTGATGTTGTTTATAGCCACGAGGGATACAACAATCAGTGTTTATTTAAATTCAAAGGAAGTGAGGTGACAGTATTGTTAGCACATCGGGTGAAATGCTCAGCGGTGTTTCGCACGTAGCAACGTTCTGAGCCCACATTCCGCCGAGGTAGATTTTACCTTTCATGCTTTCGGTGTCGATAAAATACGTACCAGTTGAACACTGGTGTCGATGTAGTCGACTCATCCCCTACTCCATAATGGCTGCTCTTGTGGCAAAATTTGAAACCAATCTTTAAATTCAACAAATATATTGCACATCTAACTGCATAATTATCACAATCGCACAAACATATGTTACTTTTGGTGACAAGCATAGCGTAAGCATTTTCACACATTCTCGCCCATGGACACATATACAAAGTGAGTACGTGTTTGTGCTGTAATATGCGCCATGTTTTCTTAAGCCAATTTGATAATGCATTGGAACTTTCTGTTTTCAATGTTAAAATAGATTTAACTGCAATGGTATAGAACACGTGCTTAGTATCCTTGGCTGGAGAAGGTTGGGAAGGAATGAAATGCGTTATCACCAGTAACATTTTTCTGTTGTTGGAGTTGACGGCAAGAGGTCAGTGTTGTACAGGAATTAAAATGTAGGCGATGAAACAAAAGATTTGTCACGCTAAAGGTGAGATAACGTAAATGTTACGGAGTGTTATTTATTAAGGTTACACGAGTTGGGTTTCACAAGGAAAGGAGATAACGAATGCCATTTCCGCAGTGACAAAGGTGAAGATGTAACGATTGACAGGGAAGCAGTGTGTTAGGAAAAGATAGAAAGATAGACTGAAGTAGCGCGTTGAATATTAGGATAAGGAGATGATTAACATTGTTCATATTTAGCAATGGTTGAAACTACTGGAAGATTTCTTGTCAAGAGATATAACTACGAATATTGGAATCAAAACATAGTGATTGTAATCTGTAGGTATATATATATATATGGTAGAAGAGGAGCTTATGGAAAGGCAATATTTGGATCAAAATTAGCTTGTATTGGAAATCTCACATTCTATATGCAGTAAACTTGAAAATTAGACATTGCCGAATTATTTTGGTGTAGTTAAAATGAAGTGAATGTTTCAGATTTTCATTTCTACAGACGCATTCAGTAGTGCTGTTATACTGGTTTTACTAATATTCCGTAGTAGAAAAAGCAGTAACTTTTTTAGATAGTCGATATTTTTCTCTATATATTGTTATGTTTATCATAGATATATTATATTAGGATGGAGGTAATAATTCCAGGAAACTCAGGATGCGCAGAATCGTGCTTTGAAGGACATATTAATTCGTTAACGAATAAATTTATGATGAGACTGGAGTGAAGAAATATGCTTTCAAGTAAATTATAAAGATTATTATCTA
>NC_068986.1:102252364-102254978 GCF_001194135.2 Octopus bimaculoides
ATATATATATATATATATATATAAAATTAGAATGGGAAATCTTTCAAGGCTGTGAACGATTTTAGAACATTTATAAATAGATGGTCTTACAGCTGTTTCCGGAATATTTTATATTTCCCTTCAACGGAAACGGTGTGAGAAAATGGTTAGGCAATAGTTGCTACACCCCCTAATTCTCACTTAACGTTAAGTACTAAGCTAAATCATTTTTTTAAATACTAGAATAACGTCCCTAGGCAACATAAATATCATACTACCTTTAATTGATTGAACCTGAAACTATCTTATTCTGTCCCACCCAACTTCGAATCTATCGTAGAAGCCTCTAATAAGCAAAAGCTTTCCCTTTACTATCAAAACTCATATCATTACAACTCTAGTCATAGGAACACAGAACATACACACTGCTCCTGCACAGATACCCCTATATTACACCACAACCAAAACCACCATCCTACTGACACTGAACGGAACACCACCACAATCTCTACCACACTTACAAACAGTACAATTGATAACAACAACAATAATAATAATAACAATGACGGTTATGATAACGTTAATAATAGTAACAATCTAGAATTTTCTAACACCCTTCTCTAACCTCTCCTCTGACAATATTACCTCCTCCATTCTATCTGCCCATTACACGCCCGTTACAGAATGCACTGTATTTAGTCTATTACACAACTCTACAGCCATATACATAGGTTCAACCAAATATTCTAAGCAACGACATGCCACTCACTTCCATTCTTTCAGATACGATAAACATAGTAAATCTACAGCATCGCTAACCACATACATCATCTCAAAAATACAAATATACCCTATACTCTATCATTGTACATACTGGATTCAGGGCTTCCCTACCGGGATCGACGCTCAACCTACAAGCTTTGCCTGTTGGAGGCATTTCACATATTAAAGCACGACTCTCCAACACTGCCAAATAAACATAATGAGGCGCAAAACACATGCAACCACCGCATTTTTCACACATTCAAATTCTACCACAAATCCAAATACCTAAATCACCATGCACTAAATTTCCACAATACACCGTAGGTAATCCCAGTTAACTTATAAATCTGCATTTCTAAAAGTACAAGCTACTTCCCATAGGAAATGTTCTTTACGAGCACTACCTCTTGGACTTGTTCCTGTTCTACCATGTGTTTATCTGTTTATCTTGTTTGCAAACAGAGGATATTTCCGGGATGAAGTAACGAATACAGATGGAAATATATTAAACACTTTCTACAATGTTTAACCAACAAATTAAACAAACGATCGATTAGTTCTTCAGTGAGGTAACCAACTAAACGATTAACACAAAAGTGTGGAATAAATCATTCTTGTGTTTACTATTATATACACACACATATAATAATAATAATAATTATTATTATTATTATTGTTGTTGTTGATGTTGTTGTTGTTGTTGTCGTTGTTGCTGTCGTTTTTGCTGCTGCTGTTGTTGCTGCTGTTATTGTTGTTGTTGTTGCCCAAAGCATATACATTAAGTATATATGTTAATAATATTTTTTTCTATACTAGAGCTGATTTTACTTCATATATATATATATGTGTGTATGTGTGTGTATGTGTTTATATATGTGTGCGCGTGCGTTGCGTATTTGCGTTTTTGTCTCTGCGAGTGAGTGCGCGCGTGTGTGTGTATTTATCTATATATAGTTATGCTTTACAGAAACACATCTATGTGCTTGCTGATGCAAACTGGAAATTAGAATTCAAAACATAATTATGTATATGCATATCTATTGATAATCAACTGATGTTACAAAGTTACTCAACTTTGAGTGTTCCTTGTGTTATATATTCTGCACTGATACCAGTTTATCAGTTTTACATATGTAAATTATGTGTTATATAACCCTATCTTACCACCCACATATATTAATACTTATTCACAAGCAGAGACAGGATAGCTTTCACAAAGAATCACAGTTGCTATAATACCACACACGCATTTGTAGATAGAATGATAAACAAATATGAAAACAACGTAGGTATGTAGTCGTGATAAGCTTACAATCGTACAAGGTTATTCCTAGTAATGAGGCAGAGAAATATCTGTTGTAAGGAGAAATGCATATATAATACGTGCGACGAATTTGAAAAACAATATTTCGTTGAGTTGAAAACCTCAATTAAAAATTAATACGATGTAGAAACAAAGTGTCAGAGATTGATCAACTGAAGAAATAATATTGAAAATTCTAAGTGAAATTTTATTTACGAAGAAAAATGATGCCTTGTATGTGTGTTGGCGTGAATATGTTGGACTACATTTTTTTTAATTTTAGAGTTCAAAGATTAGTCCTGGAAAGAATATAATAATATATTTGTGACACATTTTCATTGTCATATGCGAGTAAATACTCTACAATTAAATGTCTGAGTATTTATAGTTGCTTGTGTGTGCATATACATGTGTTTGTGTGTGTGACTATACGCTATGCTCATAAATGTATATAACTGTACATATATCCATACACACACACACATACACACACACACACACACACACACACACACACACATCTATATATGTTTATATATGAAGTTAGTTAGTTAGATAGACAGGCAG
>NC_068986.1:102256534-102260355 GCF_001194135.2 Octopus bimaculoides
GTCCCACTAAGATAGATAGATAGATAGATAGATAGACAGATAGATAGATAGATAGATAGATAGATAGATAGATAGATAGATAGGTAGATAGATAGATAGATAGATAGATAGATAGATAGATAGATAGGTAGATAGATAGATAGATAGATAGATAGATAGATAGATATGGCATGTTTGTCAATAATGAACACTAGAAACGGAAATAATTTTAAAGCTGTAATGCTTTGCCTCCTCACAACTAAATATTTTTAAAACAAAATGTTTTTTTCTTAACATACATTTTAACTATAGTTATAATTAGAAGTATAACAGAACATACGAATTATTTTCACAAAGTGGCGATTCCATTGCTTTGCCGCTGTATATGTAATATTTTAAACGCAGAATTTCAAAGAAACTGGTCGAAAGTGATATCTTCATCTTTTCAAGTTTCAAGCTAAATTGTGTAGAAACATGAAAATTCCCCCTACACACACATGGGAAGACAAGTATCGAATTATGGTAGGAGTTGTCAGCGCTGTAATCATGTGTTTCTGGATATGATGCGTTTGTTATATCTAAAACGTTTTGTGTGCAATAACATATACTCTAAAAGTTGGACATGTAGAATATTTTAGTTTCTATATATTCCATATTCATTAATATCAGTTTTCCTGATCTTGGATTGTAAACAAAAAAGACTGCTCTATAGAGGAGTATATTTTCCGCTGAGCCTGTTTCAGAGTCTAAAATGGTCGGCATAAACTTGATTACAGATAAAGAAAACTACACACGAAGAATGTTTAGTTTATATTGCGTATTTCTAAACAATATTTTTCGGTAAATAGTAAGATTTAACCTGACAGTTATCGAAGGAAAGCCATTAGAATTATTGGTTTTTGAAGAACGATAAGATGATTAATTTTAGTGTGGGTTGGGGATGAGGATATTTTAACAAATGTCTCTTGTTCTTGTGATTTTAATTATATTTAAGCTTCAGATTTTATAACAGTTATGCTTATACAAGTAATGATTATTAGTAATTAAACAAAAGCCATAAGATATTGCATCTTCTAAATTGACAGGAGAATTAAACTAAACCATTATTTTTCTACCGAAATGTTTTCAGTTACTTTTCAGTTTTTTATACATTCAAAATTCGTAATATCGTATTTACGTTTGTAGGTATGTCCACTTCTAAATAAATCAATCATGGATTCTTTAATAAAACTTTTGCTGAATCTCAAACTGTATATCTATTCTTGAATATCAAATATTCTGTTATCTCCAGCGTACTTTTATCACACTTGCGCATCATTTCTTTCTTCTTAATCATCAATGTTCCTCTGAGCCATTCTATCAACGCACATACAGTTTTGTCTGTAGCTCCGAGGAAGCCAGCATGAGCTAAAGAAATTTATAAACTTACAAGCTAATTTATAAATAAATATATTTATATTTACTTTCTGAAACACTGAGTACTTTATTTACTGTAGGAAAAAACTTTTTGATGAAAATATATTTATCTGAATCAATCTTCTCGTAGCACTTTTTATAAATGAAATGCTAGCCACACAGAAAAAGCAAAACTACTTATCAGTAACAAAATGTTCTATTTCACCTCAAAATATATATAATAAATGCCTGCAGCGGAAGACTGTCAATTTTATTAATAGACTTAGCTAGCGAGATTTATATTATTTTATAAACATGAAGTCAATTAGTATGACATCAATGAATCTTTATCCACATCTAACATATAATGCAAGTTTTAATTCTGATGTGAATAGACTATTTTCATTAACATAACTTGAAAGATTCCTCGATATAAAATTATTTTCGGTTTAATTTACGGAGTACATGGGTAATTACAATACTAACCATGTCTACTTACAGTCTTGAGAAACTAATATAAGAATATGATTCTGGTGATTTTCTACATTGTGTATTTTTGTATCATAAAAACCCATAATGTGAAAAGGAAGTTGAACATCATTAATGAAATCCATATATACTTGAATTTCACTGTATACTATGCACTTGAGTTGAAATAGCTTTATTATTATTCTTATTGGCGCATCCTTTGTCTGAAATCTTTCGTCACACATCATGTGATCTCTTCAGTACCTCTTAACCCCACGTGCTTCCTCCTGTTCTACATAGTCCATTCTGTCTTCTGTGGTATACATTCTTTTTTGTGCGTCCGTTTGCGTCCATCTGTCCGTATGTCTCTTTCTTTCTCTCTTTATCAATCTCGCTCTCGCTCTCTCTCTCGCTCTCTCCTTCTCTCACTCTCTCCTTCTCTCACTCTCTCTCCCGGTGTGTGTGCGTGCGCGTGTGTGTTCATGTTTTTGTATGTGCATTTTGTCTGCGTGTATGTGGGGTTGCTTACTGAAAAGTCTGTATCAAAGATGTTTATATATTTGTCTTTCGTTTATACAATTACATTTATTCTCATTCCGTCTTTACCATGTCTATGTGTGTCTTGTGTGTATGTGTGTGTTTTCGTTTATGTATTGTTTGTATCTGTCGCTTGTTTTCTTCTATTCTGTCATTAGTCATCAAGTTGCAAAGTGTCGTAGAGTAGAAGGGTGTTATTATTCCATTTATGTTTTGCTTTGAAGCTCGGTCTGTCTATTACTATATGTATGACCTCTGTAATCTGTAATCTGTCTACTATGTCCTATCTATTCTATTTGATAATAAAGACGTAACACCTATATCATTAACCGAGCCTCCATGTTCTAACTGAGCATGTTGGTAGGACACTAACAAGCTTTTCTCCCCCTTGAGACCCTGCCAGTGTTCGACTTCGCACTCATCTATGCTACCGGTTGCCTCCCCAGTATATGGTGCTGTCCCATTTGTGCACCTTCCCTCTGTACACCATATGTTATAGACTACATTCTTCTAGCCTATAATATATGTTGACCTGTGGTTTCATTCAACATACTATACATTTGTTAACTATACATAGAGCCTTTTAAAAGGTGTGTGCGTGTGTTTAAGTGTAGAGTCGTATGGCTTAAAGGTTAAGGAATTCCACCCGTGATCGTAATATTGCTGTTTCGACTCCTGGTTTGGTCGACGTGCTTTGTTCTTGAAAAACAAAAATAAATTTCATTTGATGAATTTCTAGTTCATAATGTTTCATTCATAATTTTTTCATTTATTTTTTAATTTTTATTTCTAATTAACCTTTAGTTCTGATTCTTACGTTTAAGTTTCAGTTTGAACTGCAATAACATATTACTTTGTTTATATCATAGCTTAAAACAATAAGTATTCTTGTATTTTTTATTATTCAATTTATTTTTTTTTTATTATTCAATTGATTTTTAATGATAATTAGATAAGCGTTTTTAGTCTTAAATAGTCTACCTTTAACTATTGTATCGTTAAAATATGTGCTAATATTATCTTTATTATTATTTTAACCTTAAACTTCGTTCACATTGTATTTAAAACGATAAAAAATTATTTAAGCTGTTTTTGTATATAATATACCTGTTAGCTTATATTATAATGGATGTAAGGTTGATTATGGAAAGTTTATAATTTTGATATTTTTAATAATATTTTTCTATCTTTATACAATAAGTATTTTATATATATTCATTTGGTACTTATTGTTGGTTGATATATGCATTTATTTATTTATTATTATTATTATTATTATTATTGTATTTTGACATGCCGATTAGCTGTATTTTTGAATAGAATTGATTTTCGATAATTTTAATCGATTTTAATCGATTTAAATTTCCTTTCTATTTGAAAATTAGTTATGAAACACGTGTAGTCATTTTATTATCTTTAACTCATGATATTTACTTTGTATC
>NC_068986.1:102260701-102263719 GCF_001194135.2 Octopus bimaculoides
TGTGTGTGTGTGTGTGTGTGTAAATGTATGTGGGGGTACATATACACACGCAACACACACACATATACACACACATGATTACCTGTGTAATTTTATGTGCAGATGTGTGCGCGTGTATATGAATGACTGTCTTTGTTTACTTGGATACACATGCTCTGAGAAAATTGAATTTTCGAAACCCACTGTAAAAGCTGAGGGTATTATACGAGTGTTTATTTTGGTTTCTTTGTCATAATTTATTTATGCCTGACCCCGTATGTTTCTGAAGTTTTACCTCTCTATCATGTTTACAGTTTATTTTTCTCCATACAATTCAAGTATGTGGATTAAGTTTCATTTTTCATCTTGATATATAAGTCCTGCAGACGCCACCATATACACAAAACTTAATATTTCTACTGTGACACTGATATATTCATTAACACCAAACTCATATAGAAGAAATATCCTTTTCACATATAATGTACCACATAAACAATAAAGGTAGAGATAATATAATGCTAATACTGTCTGAAAAATTTGACGTATACATGAATAATTCGTCTGGCAAATGTTTCATATGAAAGTATTCCGTTAAATTTTGAACATTAGAAAAGATTATTTACGTTAAACCATGGATTATTTCTACAGGAGATAAAATATGCAACACATTTCATATTGTAGGATGCCTAGAAATTTCAATTCGATGCAAGTTTATTATATTCGGTGCTAAATTAAAAAAGAATTCTTAATCTTTGGACAGGCTTCAACCGAAGTCAATTCATATGCATGGATTATGCGTCCGTGTTTTCGTTATTTTTGTATTCATCAATTCTTCTCCTCTTTAGCATTCCCGTGACTAATCAATAGCAACTCTTTCATTAAAGAACGCCTGACAGAAATGCAGTTTTTTATTAATATGTGTGTGTGCGTCTGTATGTGTGCGAGCGCATATGTGTAGGTATGTAAGTACGTTCATTTCTTCATTTTTAGTATGTACCAGCATACTGGCACATGACTCGTCTATTCGCTGTTGCATTTCTCATTTCCGCAGGATGCAATACATTCATAACACGCTGCAGTAAGAAGACTAATGCGTCTTCGAGGCACTTGGTGTTTCAACACTGTTGTATCTCCTTAACGAAATCTATCCCGCAGAAATTAATCCACCAATAACTTATTGCTCATGATTGCCATCCGATAATATATTGTCAAGTTCACGTAGAGGAGCAGTAATCTAGATGTTGACAGTGCCGGTAGGCAGATATTCGTTTGAGAGGAACTCATTTAAAAGCGAGAATTCATTTAAAGGCGAATTCATTTAAAGGCGAATTCATTTAAAGGCGAAGAAAAAAATAAGAAACGAAGCGGAAATCGTGAACAATACAACACGCCGCATCCAAGCCCCGACCTTCATCATATTTCAATGAAATCTATTTGTTCTGTTATTCGGAAGGCTATTCTCACACAGACATGAGTAGGGAAATACTTTGAATTTACAATTATTAAGAACCTGCTGAAGTGAACGGAATTGATTTCCGGCTTATAAATCCTATACATGAATGAATGAATCAGTCAATTAATAATTTTCATTGGCAAGGCGATGAGCTGGCAGAAACGCTAGCACCCCGGGCGAAATGCTTAGCAGCATTTCGTCTGTCCTTACGTTCTAAGTTCAAATTCCGCCGAAGTCAACTTTGCCATCCATCCTTTCGGGATCGATAATTTAAGTACCAGTTGCGTACTGGGTCGATCTAATCGACTGGCCGCTTCCCCAAAAGTTTCGGGCCTTGTGCCTAGACCAGACGAAAATAATTCACATTGGTAGGTCTTTGGTAATATGTGCACTGCAAAATTTCAGTTAATCAGCCAAATACAACTTTAATTATGGCAGGTTAATTTTAAATTCCATTAAACTGTATTGCACATTCATGTAAATTTTGATATAAGCAGCATAATTATATTCTGATAATATTTTTAAATGTTATAATGGCCCGAATTACGTCTACTATTTAAGACAATAATGTGTTAACCTACAATAGTAAAATTTGTAATTTATGATCCACCCTCTAAGGCTTTCCCGTAATATTTCATATACCCACACTGAAGAGTCCTTGAAAACGGCCTGTAGATAATTGTCGACATTTGAGGTTATATCATCATTTGTGGGTAGGAATACGCAAATAATCATATTTTAAAGATAATTCAAGGACACTTCATTGCAGATATATTAGTATGTCATTTATGTAAGGAATAATTCGCCAAGCAGTCAGCAAAAGATGCGATATGTAGTCATAACAAGAATCTGGTCCGCTGTTTGTTTCCACGTAAGCTCTGAAAAACGCATGTAGACTTCAAACAAGCTTACCATTTAAGTTGAAATAAACATATATTGGAATCAGATACGCTTCTTGATGAGGCTTAAATTTATGCATGCAGATCAAGTTGAATTCAAAACAACAATATAACTGTGTTATCATGTATAGCAACTCAGATAAGTTGATATAAGTAGATAGAGAGAAATTTTACAAGTACAATGATAAGGCTTATTATTTAGCGATTAGTAAATGATCTGCAAAAACTTTGGCTCGAAATGAGATTTAAATAACAACTATACTTCACAGTAAAATATGTTTGCCAACGTAAGTCAGCAGTCCTGCATAGGACTCTTACTAGCTTTTAATCCCAGGAACACATCATACCCAGCTTCTGGCTAATTTTCCGTCGCCAGTACTGAACAACTGCCGGCTACAGATAGCATTGGTCTGTTGGTAAGCTATTATATCTAGCCGGCGTTTGTCCAACACCGAGGACGGGGAATTGCCCAGAAGCCTTTGGTATGTCGGTAGTGCTAGTGGCTAGCAGGGAGCAGTACTGTTCCTTGATCACAGTATATTTCAGACGCAGATTGTGTGTCAATAACCAGATGGAAAATATATTTTCCTGGCGTTAAAAGGTAGTAACATGGTCTTACGTAAGACTACCACCTTACGTTGGCAAATAGATTTAAACTATATATATATATATATATATATATAA
>NC_068986.1:102263753-102265112 GCF_001194135.2 Octopus bimaculoides
AAGGAGAGGAAGAGAGAGAGAGCGAGAGAGAGAGAGAGAGAGAGAAAGAGTCAGAGAGAGACCAAGGAGGGAGTAAAACTATGAGCTCCAGAGTTGCTGACAATAGAAAACACTTACTAGTGCTCCAATAATGTGAACTCACTCTCCGAAATCTTTATCGAGGAGTAAGTCCGCAGAGATTGGCTGTAAGAGGAAACTGGTGAGCTGCTATGGAGAAATTGATACAAATACACAAATAAACACGCTTTGGTATGGAATGAAAATTCACATACACACACATATGAATATATTTAGATATATATATATAGAGCGATAATATAAATGTGAAATTGTAAAGATTAACATTCATGTGCAAACCTAGATATATTCATGTATTAAGAGAACAAATTTATATGGAGTACAGAGATACAGAAAACCGAGTGGAGGCTGTATGCTATTTCAAGTCTGACATCTTTCTTAGGGGCTCGCTCGGAATTACGTAATAGTTTTAATGCTAGCAAATTGAGTGTGCGAATGTCAAGAATACGTAACCAGTAGTGGGTGACTATAAGCATTACCGTAAATCCGGCTGCCATCTTCAGAGGAGAGAGATTGGTATCTGAGGTTTCAGATTGAAATGCAAGTAAATCTAAGAGTAAAACGAGTGAAGAAGAATGCAAATATATGTTCGTGGAAGGAGTAAGTAGGCGATTCAAGGGAAGTAAAATTTATGAAGCAGAGGAAAAGCAAAAACGGACAGGAGAGAATGGGCTGGATTACTTTAGGATTTCAAATTCTAGTTCGCCTTCCTTATTGTTTACATCTGAGAATTGTCTCCTCCTGATTGAAGGTAGGTCAATAAGATTTTATTAAATGCAGGCTATTTTTTTCGGGATGAATTGGGACCACAGAGAGATGATACGAAGTTCTCAGTCCCTCCATTTAATGAATCTGGGATATCGGAAATACATTTTTTTCCCTAAAATTGGTAATTGCAAATAAAAGGATGCTCTCTCCATTATTTACATTATTTACATTGGACGGATATGTGTCCTCATCTTGCTTGTTGTAACTACAACGTTTCGGCTGATTTCCTCTCCATCCATACAGTGTTAAGAGAGGGATTCCTCAGTGCCTAAAACATTAAACAAAGAATATAAATAGATATCCTGATTCACGTAACAATCTATTAAGAAACAACTACCCCCAAAACATACTATCTACACCACTTATGAAGAAAAAAGGAGATGAAACCAATAAACTGCCCACAGTCTATCAATTATGTGTGAAAGGCCTCTCCGAAAAGATACAAAAGATATGCGGCCCATATGACATCAGGACAGTATTCAAGTGTAATACAACACTTCGCAAATGTCTCCG
>NC_068986.1:102265122-102265600 GCF_001194135.2 Octopus bimaculoides
TGTCTCCGAGTAAAACCACCAATAGAAGAGAATATGACCAAAAACTGCGTGTACTCCATCACATACAGTAGATCATACAAAAGCGAAACACGCCGCCCCCTCAAAGCGAGGGTAGAGGAATATCGAAAAGCTGTGAAACGAGGAGATATTGATAAATCGGGTATAACTGATCATGTATGGAAAAATGCAGACCACCTCTCCCTGTGGGATGAAGTTAATATAATAGACAGAGAACACAACTGGAAAATACGAAAACTAAAAGACGCAGCACGTATGCTAGGACACTATAACTTCATAAGCAGACCTAGTGCTGATATAACTAGCATATGGGAAGCGAAATTAAGATACAGGCACCTAAACATAGCAAAACGGTTGTCAAGCGATGGGGGGAGGCATAAACACACTCACACACAAATATATACACACACACACATGCACACACACACACACACACACACACACACACACACACACACAC
>NC_068986.1:102266198-102267801 GCF_001194135.2 Octopus bimaculoides
ATATATATATATCCGTATATGTATGCATACGTGTGAAAGAAATTCAGGATAAGATAAATGTTTCACGTGAAGAAAGGTATTTAAAAATTGCATATATATAATGTCTAAAACAATATCAACATCCCAACAGCATACATCAATAACACAAAAATATGCAACATAACTGCATTAAAATATTTTCACACAGAATAACAAGCTCTAAGGTAAAAGATATTCAAATAAAACGGTCAACACAAAAGCGATCAATTAAAGATTTCATAAGCAGCCTTTGAACAATAGCAGCAACATTTTCCACTCCATCAAACTAAATAGCGTAGAGAATGGTTTCCTATATTTCACGCATACGTGCAATTAAACCAATCGTTGTCGAGTTTTCACTCTCAATTTTTGTTGTTGCTCTGTTAGACACATATACACATTAGTGAACATACGCTCGCACGAAGTCACACACAGACACACAGACGCATACACGCACACACATATTTATAGAATTAAAATCAATTTAGATGTATTCACACTATCTTTTTTCACTATCATTTCCAGCATTCTAGTACGCTATAATCTATATATCTCTATAAACGTCATCAGCAACATCAATAAGCTAAACAATAAAGAACAACAAATCCTGCATACATAACCACATGCACAAAAAAAGCATGCATACATGCATAAAACACGCATGCACACACACAATCGCACACGCACATACACACACACACATAAACATACACACACACACACACACACACACACACACACACACACACACATATATATATATATATATATATATATATATATATATATATATATCTGAGCTTATGCAATGCATATATACAGGATCTTGTCCGTATATCTATGTGTTTATATAGATGTATATGTGTATGTATGTGTTTATATGTGTATATCTCTGTACGCACGTATGTATATATCACATACAGTATTTTCCTAAATATTAAATCTGTCTATCAATATGTCTCCTTCGTTATAGTTTTCATTGATGGTTTTTCACAATTTCTCTCTTTTTGCAGTTTATTCCACTCTCGTAGTTACATTATCCTACTGCTTATTTTCAATGATTTTTATCACTTACTATCTCAGAATCATCTATTTGCTTAATACGAACTAAAGCTTAAATGGAAATTAACTGTAATCACGTTACTATGAAAGGACAGTAAATAAAATTTATAGACTATGCATATAACAAAATAATTGAATCACAGAGAAACCTTACTTAAGGCACAAGTATGGATCCGTGGTTAGGAACTTCAGTTTGCATCCATATAGTTTTTCGGTTGTAAGTACTGCATCGAAACTTAGGTATGTGTTTTCTACCATAAAACATTCCTAGTCAATAGTTTCCTATAAACATTATAAAGGGAATCGCAATTCCAGCACATTATTTCCTTTCTCCGTATTTTTTTTTTTAATTTATTTGTATTCTCTTTAACTTTTATTTCCTCTCACCCATTTGTCTCAAAGAGAGTGGGCTTGAAATATCAAAGATTTTTGTATTTTTCCAGAGTGTGAAACTAATACACTTGCTTGTTGTTACCTCACTTGCCATTGTCTTTCGTTTACTGAGCACTGGAACTATGTATAT
>NC_068986.1:102267958-102270424 GCF_001194135.2 Octopus bimaculoides
ATATATATGTATGTATGTATGTATGTAAGTATAAACATTCATATACTTTCACACATATATATGTATATATGTTTTAAGTTATCTGTTTTCCGCCGCCAATCCGCCTCTCTATGGTGTCCCTTATTTACCTAGCAGTTATCTGGAAGTTCGGTAAAAGGAACCAAGAGTGAATGTAGTGGGTGTAGAAAAATGTATTGAGGACGATTTGCTCAACCAGAAGCATTAAAGAGGGGGCCCCGACAACACCATCACTCCAATGACTGATACAAGTATCGATGAACCGATAAAATTTAAGGATAGATAATAATAACGAGTGGGTGAACCCCACAGTTTTCAGTTTTTATTCATCGATACATTCATACTCAAGAAACAATGTTGTAAGCATTATGACAAGTTTCTCTAACAGTTTAGCAGTGTCATCATAGCATCATAACGAATATCGTAATTCTAGATGAATTGATGCAATATTTGCAGAGGTAATTCTTATTGAGGATACAAATAATTGGGAAGTGTTGTGTCGGCGTACCCATTTAACTTGAATAAAAGGCAGGTCAAACACAAGTGTAGTTTCTTCTGTGATTAAATAGCAATGTTGTATATTTGACTGAACAAATGAAATACAGGATTACCTTGCCACTCCGCTTTCTGCCGATATACTTAGCATGTGTATATGTTTCTGTATGCTTGTGCACGCGGATGCATAACTCTGTGTGTGTATGCGTGAGTGCATGCGTGTGTAAGGTAATTAGTCAGATAGCAATAATATCACTTAGTGAGATCGATAGGTTATATTGAACTTGTCGTGGAGAATGTAAACTCCAACGTTCCAAATCATATCATTGCGCATCCTATCACAATCCATTGAGATCCTATCACAATCCATATCAGCACAACAAGCCTTTCCCTGTCTCATTTACCAGTGTGTGGCCTCTCTGCAACCCATGGAAATCGGCACCATGTGTCCAACAGGTTTAGATGAATATGTTACCTTCTAATTTTACATTTCTTCTTCAGTTTCCCCTTTCTTATATTTCATCTCAACTCTCCCCTTCACCACAGTTCTGCATTTAACTAACCTTACATTTCATGCCTCTTCCCTTGTACGTCTTGGAACCAGCTTGTCTCTCCTAGTATATGTCAGAGACTCCTGTGATAATGAGTTTCTAATATACTGTGCTGTGTCTCTTTAATTTTACACCTGTTAACGCTGCGCTGAAAACAGAATGTCCGAAAAGATGAATTTTGGCACATTCCTCGATAATTTCATCACAGTACTTTTGTCGGTTTTACTATATATAAACCCACAGATATAACTCATATAGGCGAATATATATGCATAAAACGACGTCCGCGCACACACAAACATACAATCACACACGCACGCACACACACAGAAGCAGAATCTCAGATGAAGATGGATACTGTTTTGATATGTTTTGAATATAAAAATTTTTAGTGGAAAGATATTATTTTGTTTTCGACTGAAACGAAGGGGAAGACATTGTAGTATTGTATATACGATACAAAATGTCCATACTATCAAACATTCCGAATTTATTCACTTGTACACGCACTTATATATTCATATTTATGCCTACCAACGTTACTATACATTATTCTATGCAATTGTGTCTTTCTTATATTCATTATATACATTTAGTTTTGTGTTTCTGTATATACAACTTTATGTGTAAGTATTAGTTATTTGCAAACGTATATGAGGTGGATATCAGATAAACAGACAGGCAAGAGCTAGATTTAAAACCAGTAAGGCAGCAGTAATCTTCAAACAGATTAGGAATTAAAAAATGCATGTGAAAGAGAATGTTTAAAATATAAATAAATACTACTTAGATTGCGTACTTGTACGTTTATCTTTGCAAAAGTAAACGAGAAGAAGAGAAATCTACGTGAGTGTGATTTCCAACCTAACGAAGTAAAAGAGTCAGAGAAGGTAATAGGAAAATATCATGAAGAAATCAATGAGAGCATAGATTATATTTGTTTATTGTCGTATGCAGAATATATAAATTTAAAGGAGAGAGAGAAAAAAAAATCATATTATGAGGGATTTTATAATACTTTCAAGTACGTCAAACTGATTAAAATTAACCGTGATAAATGAAGCATTCAAAGCGTATGCCAGGAAATTTATTGAAACAAATATAAAGAAATAAAGGGGGAAATCACTGACAAAGAGAGTCAGGAAAAAAAAGGAAGAAAATACAGATATGTGAAACAAAGAAAGATTTAAGATGTTTTAAAATGGAAATAAATGGTAGAAAGACAAAATAACCAAGCATGGAGGAAAAGAAGCAACGAGTATGTTTTAATATTACATATTTGATTTCCGTTCTTCATTTTCCATGGCAACATCATTCAAGCAGAACAGTGAATAAATATATTCTTTTGTTTGCTATATATAAAAAGAAATATTTGTAATGGCCAATATATATATATATATAT
>NC_068986.1:102270524-102271297 GCF_001194135.2 Octopus bimaculoides
ATACATACATACATACATACATACATACATCCGTAGTTAGGCAGATAGATAAATATATGTAACCAACATCCTAAATCATGAACGTGATGAACCGATGAATCATTTTCTCGATAAATACTTTGAAATGAATCTGGGAAATTACCTACTCCTTAGTAACGAACACTTAAAGCTGAGTCGATAAATATTCCATTAATATGTACATCACGTAATATGTTTTGATTAGTTTCGAAGAAACTTATAACTTTTCTGTATATATGTACGCTCATCTATATTTTTTTTATGTACACGCTATGTTTCTCCTTTTTTGATATATATTTTTATTGATCATTATTTTAGTTTTGCTATTAGTAGCAATCAATATACTCACGTTTATACTTGTCATAAGAAATATGACGATACATACAGTATTTGAAATGTATATTAGACTTGGGCCTGATAAGTGTTCACAAATGTAACGGAATTGAGTTGAACGCATAAATATATTAAATAGCGTAAAACATCTGCACAGGCTGTACATTCATATATGCGCACACTTTTCATCTATGAATGTCTATATACATACACACAAACATATACAATAACACACACACGCACACATTAACACACACATAGACATATATATGCATACATACATTTATATTTGCAGTAATCTGGCTCTAAAATATGTTACTGTATGATTATATTTGTATAAAGATATTAGGAAGAGTGAAAGTGAAGGAGATTGTATTATTGGGTGTATATATATATATTTATATATATATATATATATATAT
>NC_068986.1:102272076-102274180 GCF_001194135.2 Octopus bimaculoides
CGATGTGTATGTGCGGAAATATAGTTTTTCCTGGAAAACATGCAAATAAACAAGCCGCAGGAGTTTTTCAATGCAATGAATCTATTAGGGAAAAGAGGGAACCGTCGATGACATCAAAATCGCAGAAGATGATGTATTATCGGTCATTGCTGAGATGAGATCAAACTCAGGAACGAGCCCAGATGGACTCCCAGCTATTCTCTTAAAAACATGTAAAAAGGTTCTTGCAAAGCCAATGCAGATACTCTTTCAGAATTTCCTTGAATGTGATAAACTTCCCAACATGCTAAAAAGGATATAATATGCCCCGTCCATAAAGGAGGGACCGGAGGAGATGCAAAATACTACTGAACTATCTTTCTGACCTCACATGTTTACTAAGACAATAGAACGCATTGTCAGAAAACGGCTGATCACGTTCCTAGAAGAAAACAATCTTCTCACAAAAACGCAACATGGTTTCCGTCCAGGAAGGAGCTGCCTCACACAGTTGCTGAAGCACTTTGACTGGGTACTGAAGCAACAGCTAAACCAGTCAGTTGTAGATGTAATATACATCGACTTTTCCAAGTCTTTCTACGAGGCTGATCATGGCATGATATGTCACAAGATGCGAAACCTTGGTCTTACCGGGAAACTGGGAGAGTGGTTGCATGATTTTCTGAAGGGCAGGAGTCAGACAGCTGTAGCAAATTGTACTCACTCTGAAGTGACACCAATTCTGAGCGGAGTCCTACAGGGAACCGTACTGGGACCACTACTATTTGTGGTGGCCCTCTCGGCGGTAGTTAACCAATCTAGCCAGTTATGCCGACGACACAAAAGGAACCCGAGAGGACACCACAAAACTGCTGAAATACCTGAAAGAAATCTACAAATGGGCTAACAAAAATATCATGCATTTCAATGCTATGAAATTTCAGGCACTCCACTATCGCTCCAACACCAGGCTAAAATCGGAATACACTCGACCAGTAGGTAATATAATCCCAGAATCAGAGTCAGTGGCTGACCTAGGGGTTCATGTGCATATTACCAAGATGGCAACACTGTGCAGGCGAGTACCTGGATGGAATCTGTGGACATTCACAAGGAAGCCCTGCTACTTCTATCGGAGACTTTCTTTCTCAGCAGCTTGGACCACTACGCACAGCTATACTTCCCAGAGAGTGTGAAACACATTGTGGAACTCGAAGCAATCCAACGCCAATACTCAAAGAAGATTGGTTCGATGCAAAAGATGGGCTACTGGGAAAGTCTAAAGGAGCTGAGTGCCTACTCCCTGGAGAGAAGACAAGAAAAACTTTTCCCCATCTAAAATAAGGACACAGTACTGGATTTCATGTCTGGATTTCATGGGCCTCCAATTGTTCAACATCTTTCCAAGCAACCGTCTGGACAGGTTTCTATCTGAGATACAAGGTGAATACACATCGTGCCAGGAGATGCAAAGAAGAGCAGCTACGTCCAACTAGCTACTTAGCTACTTCACCAAAAATAGTATCAGAAATAACACCGAGTAACTACAGGTGGTGCACCAGCATGACCTCAGCTCTGTTCAAATCAACACAAAGGGATAATTAAAAAAGCCTGCAACTATCCATTGTGAGAGAGAGAGCAGACAAATAATCCTGGATCAAAAACAAAACATTAAGTGAAACCCAAAGGACTTCTTTCATTATGCCAATGTAGCAGCGTCAATACTCTGCAGAATAGGACTTCTCTTCCAAAAGGATGGCCCCCTCACAGATAATCCACCCAGGATCAGTGAGGTACTGATTGACTAGTTTAAAAGTATCTTTACCAACCCGCTGGAACACTGTCAAATGAACGACTCAGTGTATTTCTCATCTAATATCAGCGAGTCAGTTATGATGGATTACATCGATATTACCGATATACTACTAGCCATAGATGAGATGGGCCTACCTCGCAGGAAATGTGCAGCTGAATGTAGTGACATCAAAATCACTTATTCACCAAATGCCACATGTTAGAGGAGGCTCTCAATAATAATAGTGTAGCAAAACGGTGGTAGTCCAGCATGGCCATAGCGCCGAGCTGAAACTACAAAACAAAATATGTGTGAATTATACATATATAT
>NC_068986.1:102274823-102278863 GCF_001194135.2 Octopus bimaculoides
TATGTATGTATGTATATATATATATATGTGTATGTATGTATGTATGTATGTATATGTATGTATATGTATATATATATACTTGCTGAATTATAAAACACCGCAGCTAAATTCACAATAATATTGATTCTGGATGAGAATCACGGCTAACAAAGTATTAAATTAGATCCTAGAATAGAATGCTTACCTAAGCGTGATACTGTTGTTGTATTTATGGGTCACAAACACCGTTTTGCAATTAACCCTTATTATAGAGTATCTAACACAATTACAATCGAACTGAAATCAATTATCTGAAAAATCCGTTTCATAAAATATAGGTCTCTGCTAAAATCTGTTGATCAATACCAGCATAAGTCTTATATACTTGAAAGTAGTTTGTGATACCAGAAAGACAATTCCATAACTACCTTCCTTCATAATATGACAATCGAATTAAGTACAAGTTATGCCTGTATAAGATAAATAGACAACTACCTAGGACAAAAAAATTATATATCTAAAAATCATATATAATATGTTCATATCTCTTTATTTCCCTCTCTCCATATATATATATATATATATATATATATATATATATATATATATATATATATATATATATATATATATATATATATATGTGTGTGTGTGTGTGTGTGTGTGTGTGTGTGTGTGTGTGTGTCTCGCCTTCTCTCTCCTTTGTATATATAGGCACATCAAAACATGCTGCGATAGAAATGTGTACATATACATTTACATACATGTGTAAGTTGATATCTGTCTATGTAGGCGTATCCAAATCTGTCTACGATATATAAATGCCGTAAGTAAATGGATTACATCACATATCAGGTGATTTGATTGATTATCGAATGCGGATCTAAAGATTCTTCTTGATGCTATATTTTCTGATGCCTAGCAATAACATGTTTCATCATAATTGATTTATATCTTGTGTAAGTCTAGTATAAATTTATAACAATCAGAGGTTCTGGGGACTATGCATAATTCCGTGTATTTTAGGGTATATCTTTTCGATTGTTCGATCCATTGTAATCATTGAGCTTCATGGTGCGTTACTCACTTGGAAAATGGTTAGTTTATTACTTAAAGATTCCCTGTTTGAATTAGTATTACTGAAATATACATATCTATTTTCTATTTATACAGTAAGGATAGTTAATTCAAAATCTAACTTTTGACGCTCATTATATTACAGGGAAGAATAATATATGGTTACCGTTTCAATTATTTATCTGTTTCATTCACCGATGATGGCTTGAGCCAAACAAATTGCCCCCGGTACATTTTTTGTTTAAGTGTGCTACTTCTGTCATCGGTCACTGTTGCTGAATTATTAGATTATGACGGCTTAAACGAGCCAAAGTTTGTCAAGCGGTAGGATATAACAAACAGCACTGGTACAAAGAAACACACACATACGTATGTATGAATGTTTGTATGTATGTATGTATTATGTATGTATATGCGTATATACATACGAAGAACTTCGGCACAATTTCTATCCAGAAACTTCACTCAAGTAATTTGTCGGTTTGGAGCAATAGTTGTAGACACCAAATTGCCGAGCACTGTGGCCGAGTCCCAAATCAAACGGTTGCCTAGTGAAGATTACTCGATGATAATATTTTATCACATAGCCTTTTTAATACTGCATGTTGAAAGATTTTGTGACCTTTCCTAAATCGATTGTGAATTGATACAAAAGTACTTTTGCAACGTAGTATAACATTCATTATCATACGTTAAGAAATACCCAGTCATTGATAAACGTGTCAAAACTAGCAAAATTAGATTAGATGAAACTTTACTTTTATTATAACAAACTACAACATGCAGTTCATTATTGATAAAAAAAATATCAAGCACGTAATGAAAGTAGATTTAACAAAATATTGATTGATGGAATATTTTTTCTACATATTACAAAAATTGAATCATCGGAAGATAATGAAGTATTTTAATCTCAAACAGAGATATCAGAAATATAATGCAGTTTGATGTTTGAAAAATGTTGAAAATAATAAATAACAAAATGTTCATCATCAAAGTAATTAAAATAGAATTTTCTGTATTTTTTTTTTCAAATTGAAAATGCAACCTGAAGATGCTGAAAATATGTTGATAAATCAGCGCTACTACACTGTGTAAAAGAAAATGAAAGCAGATATCATCAGATATAACACATTTCAAGAATATAAATGTGAGAGTAACTACGAAACAATTAGACTAATACACGTTACGCGTGTAAAATCTCTAGACAAAGTCTAATAAACGACAAGGATTTACAATCAAATGAATAAGTATATGGAAATATATAGATAAAAATTGTACATAGCGGGAAATTAACTGGAATAAAATTGGAATATTCTCATGCTTCCCAACCACATATTTTCGGGTTCAATCCTACTGCATGGTATCTTTGAGACGTGTCTTCTATTATAGCCTCAGGATGACCAAACCCTTGTGAATGGCTTTGGTAGACGGTAAAAATCCCGTCGCATATGTATATATATATATATATGTTTTGGAATCTGCTAACCACTACTTGAATTTCCTTTTTCGTAACCTATTACATATTCTTCTGTTAACTAATCTTAAATATAATCTGTAACTATTGCACCTAATTTAATGCAATATGTGTGAAAACTAAAGGTGTTTAGAATTGACTGGGAAGGTGAGGAAAATGTATTATTTTGGCCTATTGGGAAAAAACATGCCAGTTCTTTATTCCTTTCGTACTTTGGAAGTCCCTTCTCTTTATTAACATATCTGAATAATGCCCTTCCATTACAATTGTTCTATTATTACAGCAGTGAATAAATATATTGTAGAAAATTCATTTACTCCATTTTCAGTGTATTAGTATGTATTTAAAGATGGCGATCATTTTACTTGATATCCGAAAGGGAATGTGGCATTTGAAACCTATTTCTCAATTGAGAAACGTAATTTGACATGACTTTATCTAACATCTTCATTGCCCTAATGAGATTCATAGAAGAATACCAGATGATTATATCTGTGACATTATTCAACTTCACTTTTTCGATCATTGCAAAATTAGTTAGTTATATATTGTATGGATCTACATATATTGACATGTACAAAGACATGTGTATTGATGATGTGGTACCATTTTCCATCTGAAAAGCTCATGTATACATATGTGTGTGTATTTGTTTGCGTGTGTGAGTATCCGTACTTGCGTGCATATATATATATATATATATATATATATATATCATTAGTATTGTGCAAAAGTGGCGAAAGTCGAAAACGTTGTTTCCTTCATAAAACGAAAACCTAGTTTCTCTATTCAAAAGCAAAACGGTTGTACTGCATCCTAATTGTACGGTTGATATTTCAAATAGATGTACAATTGCATAAATGAAGATGAATGCCTATTCACAGAAACAATCAATACATTATTTTGTTATAACTCAACTAAGGGATTTACGTTTCCAGAATTAAGTGTATTTTTTCTTTGCGAATACCATGTATTTCTTTAATAATACATTAGCTTTATTCCAATGAACTTGTGTCCATCAGTGAAAAGGAGAAAACTTTATATGCATTTCCAATTGTCTGACAGAAAGAAAATTGAAATATTTCCCTACGTGATTTAATGTTACATATTTCAGTCTAAATATGATTAAAATGTTCTTCATAACAATTATTGAAATTACACGTTCAAACACAAAAGATAGACCACAATATATGATATAATTTATTAAATCCATATGTAACTGTGAGTTCTATTAGGATTACATGGAAAAGTCGTTCCACCGAATTTCTTTTTACGTGATATCTGTGGAGGATGGCGCTTACTAAAGCCATGAGTTGACCAATGCATAATGAGTGGAATCTAATATGGAAGGTACTCCATACACCTACATACTTAAACACATAATATAAATATGATACATGAAAGAGGGAGAAGTTATACCATATACACATGTACGTTCCCACACACACACACACACACACACACACACACACACACACACATATATATATATATATATATATATATA
>NC_068986.1:102279528-102280383 GCF_001194135.2 Octopus bimaculoides
ATATATATATATATATATATATATACATACACACAAAGTATGGTGGTTTAGTTCATGGGTGATCTAAATGTTTAGGTACGCTAGGTGAGCGCTGTAACGGATTACCAAGGCTCACACCCATAACCACATACCTAAAAATATTTCTACATCCACTGACCTAAGCCAATAAATGTACACATGGACTTACAGCTAGACCTCCTCCCCAACCACTATACACAAGAACAATATCACTGGCAACTACTAATACTCCTCGTACCTGTGTAAATGGCCGGTCCCTCTGTCATGCGCTAAGTATTATAGGAATACCTTAAATAAAATACTCTGAAAAATTCTTTAGGACTAATAATATTAGAGAGGTTGTAGGTATACAGAACGTAGCGATGGATAAAATACCGCTAAGCATTTCGTCCAGCGTACTAAGGACTCTGCCAGGTCGCTGTCTTTGTTGCCAGGTTGCCGACTTTTGCCCGGCGTGCTAATAATATGTGCAGAATAATAACAATCACACTCTAGATTCTCGATACGAATAAATTCGCACTGAATCATATTATAACATATAAGACGAAATTATATTAAGAGTTGAAACGAAACTTATGATGTGTTTCTTAAGAAATTCACTGAGTTGAGCAACGCATAGTGTTTCAGATAATTACGCCATTTATCATATGTTTTAATGCAAAATCTTTCCTCAACTATATCCACTTGGTAAGGAAATGTTTATCATAGCTGGTAGTTGAAAGATTTTTTCCGCCTTGAAATCATAATTTACCCAGTGTTTCCGCTCTTCTAACGGCAACACTGCGTTTGAAATACAAAAAAAGAAACATATCTTTCTTCTTATTTGTATAGTACAAT
>NC_068986.1:102280393-102281659 GCF_001194135.2 Octopus bimaculoides
ATGTATGTATGTATGTGTGTATGTATGTATGTATGTATATATGTATGTATCTGTCTATCTATCTCTGTCCGTTTTCCGTAACTAAATAAATTGCACTTAACGTATTTTAAACCTCATGCAAGCTTGTACAAATCACATAGTATTTGGCATTTCCAAATTTATATGCTTCTGCTTTCTTAATATTTACTAGGGATTTCTAGCAGGTGTGTGTGACACATCTTTAATACTTCACAAGTATTACCGTAAAATATCACAAGGCCTCTGTACTTAGAACATCCGTAAATTAAATTCTATTTTGGTATTTACAGATAAACCGATTTAACATCTATATCTTCTCTACAAATAGTTGTAATCTGCATAAATATATAAGAATTTCTTTTTAAATCCCATTTGGCTAGGCAAACCCACGGAGTATATTTTCAGTTCCTCTTATATTGTTAGCATAATGGAAATGTTTAAGCTTTTCTATTTCCAATTGTTGGTAATTGAAATAACAAGACGACGTGGCTTAAACTTCTGATACTGTACAAGATTTATGTTTCGTATCTAAGTAATTTAACGCTATGTTAGTTACATTTTATATGAGTGAAACCTGTATGTCTATTCATTGCAAACGAAAGTACATCAGACGGCATGTGCAAAATATTCACTTGCTATTTTCCACTCGACAAGGCAGCGAAGTTTAAAATCACTTATTTAAAGTAAGCTGCCACGTTCAAATTTAAACTAGGAAAGGCATATATATCTAAAATTATATATAGACAAAAATTAACAGAATGAGATGAACATCGAAGGCTGTGAAATATTTCAGAACATTCATAAAGCCAAGGTGTTGCAGCTGTTTCCGGGATATTTTATATATCGCTTCATCGGAGACTGTGCGAAAAATGGTTAAGCAATAGTTATTCTAGAGAAGATATGAGATAGAGAGTGAAATGGAGAAATGAAAATTCTAATCTAGAATAACTACTACTGAACCATTTCCTCGCACCGTCTCCGATGAAGGGATATATAAAATATCCTGGAAACAGTTGTAAGACCTCTTTATAAATGTTCCGAAATATTTCACACACTTGGATTTTTATCTCATTCTGTTAACTTTTTAAAAATATGCATGCTAATATATGACTTACTTTGGACTCCTCTTTCACAAAATCACCGAACCTAGAACTTAATTATAGTCTGTCCATAGCACTTACTCAGCATTACCTGACACCATTGAGTCATTTTGACAACATTACCTCTCATAACACACACACACACACA
>NC_068986.1:102285261-102288011 GCF_001194135.2 Octopus bimaculoides
ATATATATATATATATATATATATATATATATACACGCCGGGGTTCATCCTGTTTCCACCTACCAAATCCACTTAAAAGGCTTTGGTCGGCATGAGGCTATATGGTAGAAGACACTTGCCCAAGATGCAATGCGGTCGTACTGAACCCGGAACCATGTGGTTGGGAAGCAAGCTTCTTAACACACCGCCACACATGCGTCTATATGTAGGATACTTAAAAATAGCTTCGACTTTATCCAATAATCTCTGATTAAAAATTCTTGAACCTGAAGCACATCACGATATCAGCTAGTACCTGTAATAATTGGTATAGACTCTTTCTTACAAATAAATTTGAAATTAATACTATATTCAGTTAGATTTTATACAACTATGTTCCTCTACTATTGATCGCATTTAGTAACTAGCGCTAGGAAATAAAACTAAATGGAAGAATGTTTGAAAAAATAACGATTTTACAGTTCTAAGCTTTCTTAAAATATGTTTTCACGTTGTGATAATCCATAATGAACATTAATTAATTTTACTAATGAATTTAAGACGCATGCAAATCAAAACCGAATGATATGTAAATTAATCGAAGAATTATTCTACATACGAGAAACAAAAAATTATGAGAGAATTTTTTTTTTATGATACAGAGAGTAATGCATTAAATCTTCATTAAATTGTAATTCTACTTGAAAATAATCTGAAATAAATTTATTCATTTTTAATTGTAATTTCAAACAAATTGCAGTAATATTAAGGGTAATTTTTCTCTCGTTCAATCAATATTCTAGAAACAAATATATGTCCCCTGTTAATATTATTCCCGTGCTCCAATGATATTCTCTTGAATGTCCCTTATCTATTAATTTAATAACAGAACTCAAGGTTTCAGCTTACTGAACCATCCATCATTAACATTTTGAAGAAAATGATGCAATACATAGGCAGTTGATTCTACACTATGTTCGGCACATAATAGTCTACCTGTTGTTGTTGGCACTCCGTCGCTTACGACGTCGAGGGTTCCAGTTGATCCGATCAACGGAACAGCCTGCTCGTGAAATTAACGTGCAAGTGGCTGAGCACTCCACAGACACGTGTACCCTTAACGTAGTTCTAGGGGATATTCAGCGTGACACAGTGTGACAAGGCTGACCTTTTGAATTACAGGTACAACAGAAACAGGAAGAAAGAGTGAGAGAAAGTTGTAGTGAAAGAGTACAGCAGGGTTCGCCACCACCCCCTGCCGGAGCCTCGTGGAGCTTTAGGTGTTTTCGCTCAATAAACACTCACAACGCCCGGTCTGGGAATCGAAATCGCGATCCTATGAACACGAGTCTGCTGCCCTAACCACTGGGCCATTGCGCCTCTACAATAGTCTTCCTAATAATTACTAAAGTCTCATGTCACATTGGATGGAGAGTAAAAAAATAAATAAACTCACTTCTCTTGCTTCGAGAAAAAAAAGCCATCTAGAAACGTAGAAGGCCTAAGAAAAGGCCCCGACAGCACACATAAATTAAGGGAGCATTTCTGGATATTCAAAGCTCTATTTTCAATATACACCATTATCGAAATTTTCCGCTGTAATACCTAATTCTTAAGGAATTTTTATTTAGCAACATAAATTGAACATATTTCAGTCATAGATAAGTCATCGAACTCCTTCAGTCATTGGATTGTGGCCCTTCTAGAGTACCGCCCTAAAATATTTTATCATACACTCTCTTTCCTTTTTGCCCTCATGCCAAATTACGGGGACGAAAGCAAAATAACAAGTGTTCTCAAACGGGTATAATGAACAAGAACAAATGCAGGCACTCGCTGGCGCACGCAGGCGAACGCATACACACGCGCGTCGCACATGCGCACACATATAAATCAAAATGCTCTCTTTTTATTTACCGTCTACTAAATACACTCACACTGTTTGGGTTGACTTAAACAATGTGGTAAACGCTTGACCAGCGAGTCGATCAGTGAGACAGAACCGAACGGTGGGCCGAGGAAGAAAAAAGAAACTACTTAAATACTCATTAACGCTGCGCCTATTTTTTCTCCTTATATTTTCAGAGAGAGACATGTAGCCTTTAACATGTTTATGTTGTCATTGTTTCAAACATTTGAATCAATGAAATATATACTTTTTTTATACTTAGGGCAGTTTCATGTGTAAGTATACGTTTATATAACCGACAGAATGCATCTGCTACATACTACGCATAAAGGCGTTGGCACTCTTCTCATTTTACTTTCATAGCACGAAATAATCGTCCGACTGCAATGCAAATACGGCTAATGAATCTAAACATCTAAATTTTTTCACCTGCGTTTAGAAAAAATGTTTCAAAATGTATCAACAATTCCATGCATTATGTATTTTAGAAATACATTGAGTAACTTTCATTTTCTTTCTTTTCTCAAATTTGTCGGGAAAGAAACCATTTTTACTAAATTGTATCTGAATACCTTCCATAACATTTTGGTATATGTGTAGTGTACTTCTTAATAAAATAAATATAAAATATAAAGGATTACATTTTACCAAATATTCAATGCACGCTAAATGAATCTTGATTGCGTTTAAACAATGAAAATAAAAGAGAAATATATATTATGTTCGTCATACAATTGCAACAATAAATAATTTTTGAAAAAATAGTAAATATCTGAAGATGTAAATATACATGCATATACACAAACGCACAGATATATACGCATACAAATATATATATATATATGATTATATATATATATAT
>NC_068986.1:102288659-102289656 GCF_001194135.2 Octopus bimaculoides
CATATATATACATACATTTTCATAGGTAGATAGATAGATAGATAGATAGATAGATAGATAGATAGATAGATAGATAGATAGATAGATAGATACACATGCCCACATGCGAAATTAGCATCAGAAATACACTTGATGATATATGGATAAACATACAATCAATCTGCGATATATATCCTCCTGTCCATATGAAAACAGGTATATAGATACACGTATATGTACACTTGATTACATACACATCTTTAAACACACAAATATATGCATATGTGAAAATGCATATGCGTGTAGAGATGTGTGGTTTTTTTGTGTTTGTGCGAGCATAATTCAACCGGCAGTTGTCAAAAAAATCCAGCGACAGCGGAGCCATATATACACGCACATTTTCCATATACATTGGTGTACGTGTGTGTGTGTGTGTGTGTGTGTGTGTCCGTGCGTGTACGTGTGTGTGTTTGTGTGTGTGTGTGTACGTGTGTGTGTGTGTGTGTGTGCGTGCGTGTGTGTGTAACATACTCATTTCAGTTTCCGTCTCCGAAACCCACTCATCGATGATTTGGTTGTGCCGAGGCTATAGCAGAATACACTTGACAGAGATGCCACTTAGTCGGACTGTAAATGAATACATGCACTTGGCAAGCTAGCTTCATATATATTCTGCCACGCCTACGCATATATACAGTACCGTGTAAAAGTATTCGGCCACTTTAAACTATTGTAACTTTGTACTAATTGGAAACTTACAACTGGATATTTCGCATTGCGTTTTTTAAAGATGAAACATTGTTTCTGTTGCGGGTCATTTCAATACCCAATCATTATATTTTGTGGTAGAGGTTCTGAATAAATGGTGATGATGTGAGGCGATCTGCCAAAATGGACGTGCAGAAATGCTAGTCCACACTATATTTAAATTATAAATCTTGGGTCTCGGACTTCTATCTGAAAAATTCAAATTACTACCTATACGATACGCAGAGAAATTTTGCTATATACATACATA
>NC_068986.1:102290270-102297577 GCF_001194135.2 Octopus bimaculoides
ATATATATATATATATATACATACATACTTACATGCACATACAAACACACACACATACACACTTACGTATACTCTTATACACGTATCAGCCATGCTGGAGCAAAACCATGGTGTTTCTGATGTCCGCAGTTTACAATGGAAACACTTTAAATAGTTCACTGAGTATCTCTCATATCCTTCCTGGGTCTGCTGCTGAGTGAGTTATTCCCTTGTAACAAGGGTTCCATTTTATACTTTATTGCGGCTGTTTCATTCTAGAATCTATAGATAGCTTTTGGTTTGTTTTTATGCTTGTGTATGTATGTATGTATGTATGTATGTAGATTTATGTATGTAGGTATATATATGTGTGTGTGTGTGTGTATGGATGTATGTTTTTTTTATGTATGTAGATAAGTTTTGGCGTCGAGTCTAATGCCACATCTTTCCTCCAGTTGTTTGCTGATAATTTTCGAATATCAGTTCCACCTGCGCCTTTTCTAACATTGCTCAGGCCAGAGGGAATAAAGCGATGTGCATCCGTGATCCATTTATTCTCATTCTAACAGTTCAAACAGTAGAATTCATATAACTGAGCCACACGACAAGAAAATGTATATTTGTAAATAAGGGAGAGTGTCTTTTCCTAATCGATATGCTAATTAATATCTGAGAAATGATAATATAATAGATAACTAGGTTAATATTTATATGGTGAGCAAAATTCTTTCAAGTTAAGGAGCAGTGAAAACGGACAAGCTGACGCAGACCACAGCATCGTTTAATAATATTGCTCTGTTTATTCCATACTGTATGTTTTCGGCATTTGTAAAAAACAGCCTGTTGAGTACACAAGAAGGAAGCAGAAATAATTATGATTCGATCTCGTCGCACTGAACGTAAAGGAAATCGTAGGCCTCAACATACTTCTCTGAATGTTTGCCCTTACAACGTGCTCTACACAAGACTCAAAGGACGATGCCCAGGGCAATCTTACTCAATTCATAACCAACGTCCATATCAAAGAACAATTTAATGTTCTGGCTGATGCATCGTCCGTCTAAATATATAATTTCTTTGAGCTTTGGGCTTCTTAGTGATGTCAACATGACATCGGAACGCGATTCCTCCAGCACCATTTTTACTATAATTTGTCATTATTAACTTTGTCCGAAAAAATGTTTTTGGAGAAAGTTGTCTGCATGACACTTATTTAAAAAAAAAATTGTTACCCTTAGAGAAGCTCTCTGTAAAGCTTAATTCATGCTTGCGGACTGCAAGAGTGACTCTCTTTGGTGTATTGACAATTTTAACCACAAGAGCACAACTCGAATGTCATCTACAACATTATTTTTCGAATCAGACGTTTCTCAGCAGTTATTAGACTACTCTTATAGAGAATGCAATGCCTCGACAGTCGGGAGAAATTGCTGCAACGAATACAAAGTAATCGGTAACTCACCGCACGATTAGACATCTTCAAATAAACGTGTGTAAAACAAACGACAAACTTGAAACGAAGGTAAATGAGACAGCTTCGACGGTTGAAACTCAGAGTAAAGTCATACACAAATAAATGCTTATATTTACGACGCTCAATCTGTGTGTAAGCTCATTACGATACATTTAGGCGTTGGCAACCACTTCTAGAAACCGGAACAAACATAGTTCGGCTTCTGGAGAGTAGATAATGATTACTAGTAAGAATTTCCGAAGAAAGCAATTACCATTATAGGTGGTTAAACACCAGCAATGCAACGCAGAGCAGATTCCTTCCGAATCAGCGTGAAATTCAGTGATAAATCTTGTGATCATTTGACTACAATGACAACAAATAATATTTAGACCATTGCATTCGCATGCTTTAGAAATGATTTTCTTCGTTGCAGTTAATGGGGAAATTTCTTCAATGTTGTAATAGAAAGGATGGCTTAGCGTACTTGGTTATGAACAATTTCATTAGTATATTTTTTTTTTGCTTCAAATAACAGAGACAAATGTACTTGCAGCAGTTATAGTGTTATGCTGTTGATTGAGAGGGCATTATTTGCATCTTTCTTCCAGCAGCAATTCTGAATACTGATAAACCACTCCTAAGAAGGGAGCACTATTTTAGTGATGAGTAGTTGTTCCGTCCAAATGCAACGAGCATGGGATGACGTGTAGCTATTACATTCAAGGACTACGAAACACGAGGGGGAACGTATTATATTTTTCGAGTATTAATATTTTGTGGTATGAAGTTTATTGTTTGTACTTATACAGAGACTTTTGCATTCATAAAATATCTTAGCTTGGCTGGTGTCATGTGAACCTGCGCTTTGTCGGCGACTGCATTATTTACTCTGTTTTCTCTATTTTTTTGTCATAATGTATTGCAAAAAGTCGCAGCAACTTCGCTGCATCTTTTCCGGGTTATATTTTCTTCTGTGCATGCAAAACCAAAGCGTCTGCAGAAAATTATGTGTGTGTTTGCAGTAATGATATCATGCCTACATTTTTGCATTCATTGAAACTAAGTGCAGATATTCCGATAAAAAACAATCGAATGTTTCATCTGAATTTCAATAAATATATATTCCGAAATACAGGCCGAAATCCGAATATTTAATTTTAGATAATAATTTCATGGTTTCCATTTATGCTAATATAATAGAATACAATGTATATCTTCGGAAAACAGAACTGATAATCTCAACGCAATCTTAGATTTTTGGTTCTTCTCCGAATAACTTTCAGAAAATCAACAACCGGAATGAGATTTATTTCAGAAACTTCATTGTTTATTTGTAACAAGACATTTCAGAGAATTCCTTGTACTATTATTGTCTACATAGTTGGAAAGATAATCCATAGAATATATCGATCAAATATGTTTCTGCATATCTATGTCTGGCAAACCTCAAATTATATTGCGATTAATTTCTTTTATAGAGCATGAAAACGATTTGAGAACATGATATATTACAAATTCTATGAATTTACTCGAATAAGAAATTATAGGAGTATTAAGGAATTTCATAAATCCTGCAAGCAATCATTTATTGCACAAAACTATAGAGTTATAAATATAAGATCAGTATGTTCGACGTTCAGATTGCTATGTGTAAACCGATGAAACTCTTACGTATTCTTATAGAAAGAACAACCAAATATCTCTTAAAACATTTGAGCCGTCGAATTTGTCACTACACGGCCAGCGGTTATGCTCGTGCTAGAAGCCAAATATACATCCAATCATGCAATTCAACGAAGGTACTTCTACATCACTATTGGATATGCCCAAAATAAACAATCATCAACTCTCCCCTCATCAAAAGAAATGTAAGTGCCTATATGCAGATTTTATTTGATTGATATTATATCAAAATGTTTCTTATAACACACTATCTCTTAAAGCAGCGCTTCTTAAGCTTTTTTTGTTCGTGACCCCATTTTTCATCACGACCCTGGGTATTAATATGTGTTTGTAAAATAACATATAAACTGAAATTCAAGTGTTTGAATTTGATTTTCGTGACCCCAGCATTTCTCTTCGCCACCCCAAATGGGGTCGCAACCCATAGTTTAAGAAATTCTGTTTTAAAGAATAAGGCATAAGGAATTCACAATATTGCCATGATCACAAAACGTATGCTAAATATTCTCTGAATTACCTTTAATTATAGGTATTCTCAATCTGCTTCTTCCTGCAAATCAAATAGCAATATCTAAAATACCATCATGAATTGCATATGGAAGTATTATAAGGTATAACAAGTATATGACGCAGTGGATTGCTTTCTGTAATACCATATATTCTTTAATATATATTCTCTCGCTGAGTCAGTTATTCATTCTACTATTAAATTATATTAACTATTGTCAGAATCATGCTGCTTCCAGATGTAACGTAAATAAATGCATAGATGTGTGCATACAACTTAAGGACTGATATGGGATTATTATTTCGATCCAGTTGATTTTGAACTAAATGATACCGTAGTTTGCTTTACATTGAAATTTAAGTATATTAAAGGTATAAAATATTGTTAAGAAAAGAAATAAAATGGAAATTGGCGTGTGCTTTAGTAAGAAGAAATTTATATTAATGCTCATCACTACTTTAGCATTTTTCTTAACCCTTTATTTATTTTCATTCAATGAAAATGCTTACTCGCTAACACAAACATTATCAATGATTAGAATCGATTTTACTTTTACAGTAGTAGGTGCATGTTTTTTTTTTATTAGTTTTGATGGATATATCAAATGAATACATAAATAACTGATACGTTGTTTTGGATAGTTTGCCTCTTGGTCAATAGTTAACAAGTACATTTAATTGTGAGGACATATTTAATAAAAGTTGTATAAGAAAATTTCCCAAGACACACGTAATACACTTCACAAAAAACACTTTTTAGTAGGCATTCAGATAATATTGTACATTGGCTAATGAGAATGTGCCGTTTCTCTTTTAAAAAAATGACTATCTCTGGACGTAGTATGTATGAGATTATCAAAACAAGTTAAAGTTCATAAAATGACGCACCATTTTAAGTTATGTCTCTTGGTTATTACAAAAACAGTAGTACACATGTTACATTTCCTCACAGCATTGCAGAGAGCAAATTTAAACGCAACAATCCTAACTACAATATATTTATGCGTTCTTCATTCATCTTGGCTGCTTCAAACGTGAATAACCGCCGCAATCTCTTCGTCATCGGAGAACGCTTCTTTCCTTTAGACGACGTTTCGTAGCATACGCTATATATCAGTTAATCAGTGAAGGGATCGTTTAGGCACTGCAGTGTTTCGACCTTCTTTTGTGTCTCCTCAGTGGAGAATTAACTAATAATAGTCAACAGACAACTACAAATTATTCGTCAGAAACCACATTGTTACAAAAACGTGGAAGAATAACAACACATATTTGTAGGAAATGAGGCATTTCTTCTGCATTTAAAACTGATATAGAATCATAGAAATTATATTTGGCGCATTATAAATATATATATATATATATATATATATATATATATATATATATATATATATTCACAATGTCAATGAGTATATGATAAAGAAAAAACTGATTTTTCTTCCGAAATTATTCGCTCCTAATCTTTTACACAAAATATTAATTCTATTTGTTTAACAAATAAAATAGCTATTGATGTTTAATGATATTTTTATAACACCGTTACCTTTCAGCAAATATCATTTATATACAATAATATTTCATAAAGGAAAGAAGAAACAATTTGATTTATTATCATCAATGATATGTTATGTTTTTGTCTTTAATTATTTCAGTAATTTTTTGTAAGAAAATATACATTAAAGCAATTTGTGTATAATTGAAATTCAAATACACTTTTGTACATTCATGGCACATTATTTATTATGTTAAAATATATATTGATATATCATAACATCAATTTAAATATCTCATAATTTAATTTTACTTATTGATTTCGGTTTTTAGTTTGTCAGTATTCGTTCCTTTCATCTAATATTTTGTGACTGAGTGTAATTAATAGACTAAATTCAAATATTTACCAATATGAACTATTAATATTTCTTATTAAAAGCAGTATATTGGTATATAAAATACTACTTCCTTAATACAGATCAGCTAAATTTTATCCGGACATAATGTAAAATATACTGAACATGCCCTTCCAGAACGTATGTAGTTACAAAATTTTGCTAAGGTGATAACATTTTAGTGTGATTGCATTGTACACATTATGACGTTCACAAAAAATTTAGTTCGGTATATGGAATATTTTACTGTCTATTGTAAATGTGAGCATTGATAACGACATACACACATAAATTACTATATATAGTTTCAGTTCGCATGTATATAAGTTAGTCATTTTTGTTACTTCCCTGTACTGTAAAACAATCTCGTACGATAGATAAATGATTTCAAATATTGAATATTCAATTCAGCGAAACAAGACGCCATTCATATTAAGCAATTTTATTACATAATTCGTTTATTTCTTTCAGTGCGTTAAACACTTGAAAGATTGATAATTTAATCATTGAGTGAAATAAAAGGATGTATATTTCCTTCCAAGCTCTATTGCATTTCCCTATAAATGTTCGCAATATATTTTTTAAACAATTAATTCTCCAGAAATTAATTCAACGTCGCCAAGTAGTGCTAACTTGTTTGAATAAAAAAATAATTAAATGTTGATATGAATAATTCTGGTAAAATTTACGAAGAGTTTATTTGAAAGGATCTTTTGGAATGTTTGTCCTGAATACTCACGTATAAAGAATACAATGAGTGCATATTCCACTTAAGAATTATTTCTGTGTACACAAAAACTGAGAGATAACGCTGTTTTATAAACAACGAGTATCTTCTAACGTCATACGAATATATACGGTGCTATTTATTAAAACACTCTACGCAACAACTGATGTTACTCATTACGTCTAAAGAAGGGAGACAAGTCCCAAGGATGTTGCAGCCCACTATCACTTACGTTGGTAGCTGGTTTAAACGCTTCTCTTTAACTTCAGTCAGTCGAATTCTTCTGAGTGAGTATCTTCTGAGGAGAAACGAATGTGAAGTGCCTGACGCATTGTGTCCATGTGGAGCACAACTTCGTTATGGTAGATGTGTGGAGGACATATCTCAAGTCTTTCATAAAATAAATAGTAATTTGTGACGATAGATAATAAAAATTGTAAGGTACAGTATCTGCATCGGTTCACAGCATGTCCTTTGCTAATTAGAAACTCTCGAATATTCAGGATTATTTTACATGTTGTGTTTGTAAGTTGTTCTTATGAAAGAACCATAATCTATGAATACAGGACACATTCAATATGATATGTTCAACTATTTCATGAATATCATAGGTTCAGCTTAGCATATGCCCATGGATGACAGGAAGCAAGTATAGGTATAATTTGTTTACAATCTTTTATTAGGCGGCGCAAGAATCGGTAGAACGTTGATTGGAATTCTATGACACAGCCTGGTTGTTACAAAACTGTCAATGTTGTGGTTTGGATTCCTTCGGGCTATAATGGAACGTATTCATATCATATCATATCTAAGAGGTTGATAGTGGTTAAACTAATTTGGGAGAATGTTGTCATGCGAAGTGTAGTTATATTTTAGGCTTAGGCCATGTCATAGTATATTGATTTCTCTTGCACACTGTACAGAATAATGTCAACTATATTGTGACAGGTGAAATATTATCACGCAATAAAATGACGTGAATATTTTTCGCGTACTCACTGTATTACATTATATATATATATATATATATATATACAAGAATAAGGGCATGGAATCGTCAATTAAT
>NC_068986.1:102298817-102301354 GCF_001194135.2 Octopus bimaculoides
TCACAGTTAAGAGTACATAATACTCTATTCTGATCTTCAGCTGAAGATCAGAATAGAGTATTATGTACTCTTAACTGTGAAACAATTGTACTAAATTAACTAAAGGCAAGTGTTTTTTACTCTTCTCTATTGTTTTTGTTCTGTGTGTATCAAAAATATCGCTATCAATCTGGAGTAATAATTTTGTAGTTTTGAAATCAGTAGTTCTTTGACTGCTATTTCTGAATTCTCAGTATGTTGGAGAAGCAGGTTACTGTCAATCCCTATATATTTATGATTATAAATTATTTACCGAAGAAGGTTTTTTTCATACTGAGCTACCCGGCAGAATTGTTAATTATTAATTTTATTACTAATTGATGATTCCCTGCCCTGCATATCTATATATATATATATATATATCCATCTATATACGATGCAATTTACGAACATAGATATTAATACTGATGCTACGATGTGGGACTGATCTCCGAACCAAAATTGCTCGGAAGCAAACTTTTTACCAAGTAACCACACCTGTGCCTATAGAAAATGTCCGGTTTTAGTTGTATCAAACAAGCTGGCAGCTGACGACTTTTCACAGGCGCGATCCCACTAATGTTCGACACGTGGTCTATTGCGTGGTGCGTTTCTACACTAGGCTGTATCGACACACATCCCTTAGGAAACCGCCCTGATGATTTCCTTTACATGCACCATATTGATGCCGAGCTCAGCGCGGAAACGTGATTGCTATAAAATACCGACTACCAAACACTCCCATCCTGAAATTGGCCCACCGACCGAACTTCCGAGTAGCTAGATTACAGTAGTATGCCATCATGATAACATGATGATACTTTATGCACCATTACTTAAATCTGTAATCCTAATTGTTGATAGTTTTTTTTTAGAAAGAATTAACAATCTGCCAGAAACAATTTAAATGGGTTCAAATTTCATTTGAAGCTGCATAGATACCATCGTCATAATCAATCTTGTATTCCTGCCTGAAGTTTCAGTACTATGAGTTTTCGAGGTTAATGCGGTTTAGTGTTAGAAAGCCATACTTTGCATGATATAAGCAAATATATGATTATTTGTTGAATGACTAGTAAGTTTGAAACACGTAAAATGATAATTTATGGTTTAAGAACATAATGTTTCTTCTAAAAAGTACAAGTAATAGATTTGTGAACGCGTTCTTTGAGTTCTTAAAAAGAATCATAAATATTTATACTCCCCAATCATATTTTTATATTGATTCTCGAAAGGTGTTGCAGGTATGTGCAAGTGTATATTCTCAATTTTGAAATATAGTGAATTTACTTGATAAGGACATAAAACAAGGAAATATAAATGAAGAAGCAAATCTTAGGATATATGAACATATTTGAGAATGAAAGAAACCATATATTCTTAAGAACTGACTTACAGAATTTCCATTTGGCTGTACATTAAGCATTGTACTACTTTATAATAGAGTATTCCAAAAGTTTACGCAGATTTTGAAAAATGTATCTTCTAAATGATTACAGACTTAATGTCAATCAACTTGACCCACATAGAGTTAGATATTTGTGTCAAGCATGCACCGCATCACCATTTTTACAGAAAGAACAACAGGAGTTCCAATTTGTTTTCAACCATAACTTTAACTTGAAATGTCTAACAGTCTGCAGTATGCAATGGTAATCGACAAAGTAAACATGTTCATATTTTTAAGGATCCTTTCACCCTAAAAGTATTTTTTCTATTCATTACTTCGGAATTGCAGAAACATTCCATAAGAAGATAAATATATTTTATACAGAATCAAATGTACCGCACTATACAAATTTTGATATTTAAGATCGGAATATACGTCTTAAAGCAAAAGTAATATTTGCTTTTCATTTTGAAAACATAATTGAAAGTTCCATAAACCACAAAGTGATAGATTCTATTTAGCTTTATAAATATTGCTTCCGATCAGGTGTTTGTTTTAATTAGAAAAACAGCCAAATCATTGAATACACAGTGTGTATTAATTTTGTAGACTCAATTTGATTAAGATAAAAGGAAATCAGATCAAACCAAATGGCTTGATTTATTAATTAATATCATAGTTATTGTTTTTTTTTCTATATTATACTATGTTTTGTCTGTAAAATTACAATGCGCAGTTTGATGTAAGGGAGTATTGTTATTTAGAATTATTTAAGATTTCATTGAAGATATAGTTCGAAAAATTAGAATTCATGACAAACTCAATTGTTATTTGTGAATGTAAATGTATAGAATGTGCATATCACATGTATTCTTCATAGCTGTATATTAAAAACGCTTGAAAGCATGGGAGTATTTGAATAAATATCAAGTATTTGTAACGACACTGCTTCCCCAATGAATCATACAGGTCACTATGTAAGAAAGAAATGTTCTAATAATTAATTAAAGATATATACATACCAGTTGTGTCTCGTTATATACAACCACGAATCACGTGTGCTCACGCTAACACACGCTTCTTTGTCCGTGTATACATATATACATACATACATACATACATACATATA
>NC_068986.1:102301641-102310027 GCF_001194135.2 Octopus bimaculoides
CAATGTTCTCTGCAAAATAGGGATAGTTTATCCTATTCAGGCTACATTATTAGCATTATTCTGCGATTGAGAATATATAAATCACTTCTTTAACTTTCTAAAAAGACATCTCAACGCTTCGTTTGTTTATTTACGTTTGTCGTAATTTGAATTTTTATATATATATATATACACATGCGTTGGCAGAATTGTCAAACTCCCTCAAAAACAAAATGGGTCAAGAGTCGGGAGAAAGGTACCTACATGACTGAGGATGTGACACCCCACCAGCATGACTAAATAAGCCGAGGGAGAATTATACGCAAAGGTGCAAAATAGGTGTGGTGCTCTAGCATGACCGCCACCGTTTGACTGAAACTAAGAAGAGCGTAAATGAATAAAGTAAGCACACAAACACAAACACACACACACACTCACAAACACACACACACACACACACACACACATATATATATATATATATATATATATATATGTGTGTGTGTGTGTGTGTGTGTGTGTGTATGTGTGTGTGTGTAGGTATTAGTGTTTATCTAGAGGGAAGACGAACACGATTAAGATATTAAGATATTTTCCTATTTTACTTAACATGAAACTAACTGTAGACTTAATTCACAAATAAAGAAAATCTATCCACCAATGCAGTATTGAGCACTCATTTTCATCGTTCGACATTTACGCGTATATATATATCCGTATGTGTTTGTGTGTCCGTGTTTGCGTATTCATACATTGTGGTGGATGAGGTAACATTCTCAGTCTTATGCATATGTCGCTTCTCACTAACATCACAACGTTACCTTTCATATTATTAGATAGGACACGACATTGAGAGGCATCTTACTTCTCGATGATATAGTTGTATACTTATTATTCGTGGACAGCATTAGCCATGATGAAGCGAATCCATGTGTATGAAAATTTTTATTATTCTTATTCACCATACACATCTTCTTAAGAATGTATAATATTTAAGCGAGTTAAAGCTATCTGCTATATAAATTAGGTGAAAAGTTCCGACTTTTCCTACGTTATTATTTCTATTTACAGGATTAGTTAAGGCACGTGTCTCAGTGTTTTGGTGTATTCGCATCTCGATCGTCAGGTCCTGAATTCGTTTACCGGCGTCCTAGATGAAGACTCTTTATTTTCCGGTACTCCAGTCTAGTACCTCTAATTCAAATGAGCGACTACGGCACAATCCGCATCACACCGAATCTCTATGAGAGCTATGTTCAGAGTACGCGTGTCTGTGGAGCACTCACCCACTTGCACGTTAATGTCACGACTAGGTCTTCCGTTTATCAAATCAACGTAAAGACTCGTCGTCGTCGTGATCGACGAAGGGACAGTTACGGGATTAACGAAGAGAGATTACCTGGAAACAAATGTTTTATTCTTATGGCTTGAATATATGTTTGATAATCACCAATGTATGATATTCTTCTTCAAATTGTAATGTCAAAAACCACTTTACACATATATTTTTTTTCGTGCTTATGAGATTTTTGTGAACGTGTTTATGTTTCAATATTATTTATATCACGCAATACAACAGATTTAAATTGAAATGTGATATATTCTGTCATACATATTTATACAAATCAAAATAGATGATAGCAAAATCCGGATATCTTTCTCGAAGATATAAAAAATGTTCACGGGAAAAATAAATTTCAGAAGGTTAAGAAGAAATAATTCGGAGAAATGGAATTTCTGATAGAAAAAAATCGATTACGCATAGTCGTGTAGGATGATTTTCGATTTCTGAAATTAAACAACAAATCAAATTATTCTTCTAAACAATGGACTATGGGATAGTGTTACTGCTAAAGACAGAGATAACAAACAATAGAAGCAATAATCATTACCGTCATTGTATTGGTTTTTGTTGAATATATCGTCCATTACGTCAAAAGTTAACACTGCTGTAAAAATGTTGATAGTAAAATCGTGTTGAGCAGCACGATTTCCGCCAGCGTTTGAACCCGCAACTAAAGGTTTATACTTAAATGCTACATGAAATTTATTCCACCTGTGTACTTATTCATTCTGTCACGCCCAAAATATTCTTAATAATGCTAGTAGCAATGTAATAACAATCTTGTTTCCAATAAAGTGTTTCTTAACACTTCATAGCAACGTACTCATTTATTAAAGGAATGGAAAAAAAAAAAGCATGTAACTTATAATGGAGTCGTGTATAATATTAAGAGGAAACGAATACATCAATCAATTTAGCCAACAAAAAACTGCTGATTACTAACGTTATACTAATGTAATTTACTGTAGTGCTTTATTGAAAACGTAAGAAAGACGTTGGGGATGCATGCCTGAAAATGAGAAGAATTTAGAAACAACAGCATATATAACTAGATGAATTGATAATAATTGAAGCAGGGAGTGATGAGACTTGTGAGAAGAAGGATGTTAACGGGGATATGATGAAAAAAAAATAGGAATAACATATAAAGATATATGGAATAATAAGAAAAATATGAAATGATGAAAACATCCTTTACAAAGAAGTCGACAAAATTGGCGATGCAGGATTAGAGAGGAGATGAATAAAAACGGCAAGTAAAACTGCAATAAAAAGTACACATTTGGGAATATTAGAAGCAGGAAGATTACAAAAATGACAGTAGAAACCAAATAAATGTAACTGACACATGTGTATAATCCTATTTTATGAAGATTAACAAACAAAAGCAATAATATACTAGAAAGAAGACATCGGGGAAGAAAATAGATCATAAACACGACTGAAAAGTGTTATTTACGATAACATTTATAATGGGAGACAAACAATATATTCTAGTATGAATCCAGAAGACCCAATATGCAGTTGACGAATTGATTGGCTAGACATAGCAGCCAAATCTCTAACTACTTTGCTTAGACACAGAGGGCATATGTACAATGCTTTCCTAAAATATCTTATAAGAGAGAAGACACAGCGATCGTAGTTTAGCTTTTATTTCATCATACCTTCTCTCCGACTAAAACGGCACACGCACCAATGCAGATATTTACTTTTGCAGATATTTATGTTACAGTGTATGAGAAATAGAATACATTTACTGTAGCTCGAAGCATCAATAGCAAAGCCATCAATAAATGCGATTAAATATCGTTGATCTTTGAATCGAAAACTCATCTAGTTATACTGCGTTAATTCTAAATGAAAAAAGTGACGAATTAAAGCGCCAAAGTTAAAGCGCCAAAGAGAACGCCTTGTAAATATTTGTTCAGGTATTTTTTAAAATTCAAATGCATCCGACTTAAACTTAGTTCTTCGTCCTTCTGCGGTTAACCAATATGAAACTATTCACTTGATAGTGCCGATTGCATTTTTCCCCCAATAATAATAGTAATGATAATAATAATAATAATAATAATAATAATAATAATAAGAAGAAGAAGAAGAAGAAGAAGAAGAAGAAGAAGAAGAAGAAGAAGAAGAAGAAGAAGAAGAAGAAGAAGAGGAAGAAGAAGAAGAAGATGAAGAAGAAGAAGAAGAAGAAGAAGAAGAAGAAGAAGAAGAATTTGGAGCATGCGAACAGTATATGTTGGGCCTATGGTAATTGGTGCGTGGGGAACGGTAACCCAATATATAGACAAATGGCTGAAGGCGACTGAAATAGAATGCCCGGTAGAGCTCCTAGACAACGCTTGTTTCTCAGGCTTGATATAAGCACTTGAAAGACTGCCGAAAATGTCTGTATACCTAAGGATAAAGGTTTTAAACTACTACCTACATAAATTCTACCAGGAATAAGACCAAACCGAAGCCAAATGAAAAGTAATAATAAATACCCTGAAGCAGACAGTGGCTCTAATGGCTTCTCATCTTAACATATAGGAAGTTATATCATGTGTGTGTATTATTTTGCTGTAAAAAATGGGCTACATACCCCAGATTTACCTGTCAGTTGCTTGCCCTTTTGCATGTCCCGAGCATGTCCCTTGGCGTCTAACAATATGTGCGTCTATGATCATGACCCCGCCCTGATTTTCATATAGGTGTATATACAAAAGCTTTAAAATATCAGTAATGTAAAGTCAAAATATATCTAGTGCAGAAACAACATATGAACAAAAGTGTTAATGAGATGTTTAGAAGACGTAATAACATGACATTTTATTTGGCATCATTCACCTACTGTGCTATAATCTGGTCTTCAAGCTGAAATCTGTTTCCTAAGAGTTACTCAATTATACAAAAGTGATTGCATAATAACATACAAAATAACAATGGAAGAAGAAATAAGCTCCGTACAGAAGAAGGAAAGATTGTATTATCGTACAGAACTACACATAAAATTATAAACACAATTATTACGACGCGAACACACGCGCAGAAATGTACGCCTAGACAAACTCTAAAACAGGCATGAACAAACACAGGCACGCACGTACACATATGCAAGAAAGAGGTCAAAAGAATAAGAGATTTTATCGCTATTGATAAGCAGTAAAGAAGGCATTAGGCAAATTATATCGAAAACGAACAGCGATATCAAGAGAAATACAAAAATACATCGACGCGCATACACGAAAATTTCCAGAGGCATTTTCACTTATGTTTAAATACGTATAAAAATATATCAGCTCTCAGATGTTATGTGCGTATCTGACTTATGATTGTCTCAGTGTTATGCGTAAAATTGTCTCTCCGAGTGTATGTACAAAGATTTACAAGTTTGACGTTCCTACACTCACAAAAATGCATATAAACAAATATATATGTCGTTGAATTTATGTATCTGTATTTCTACATATTCATGTATATGTATGTTTGTGTGTTTATGTACCATTATATAACAATATTAACTATATATACATAAATACACACACTGACTTATATAACCATACACACATGTATATATATGTGTGTGTGTGTGTGTGTGTGTGTGTGTATGAGCGTGTATGTACACGACTATACAAATATAAATAGTTATTCTCTTACATATATCTGTAAGTAATCCATCGGGTGCGTGTCATCTAGGAGAAATAGATTGAAAGTCACACACTAACCCCATACTAATGTGCATCTTCTCGTCGCTGTTGTGCATATATAAACGAGGAAACGAATATGTAGGCTGGAAAGCAGTTTATTACGTTACTTCAATATATCATTTACATGGCTTTTGTTATGCCATAGGATTTATTTGCAAAAAGTAGCTGAATAAAGTTTCTCACAAAACACGCATAATCGTTTTCTATGCGGGTAAAATACGTACCATATATATAATTATACGTGTGCGTGTGTGCTCCTGTGTATGCATGTATGTGTATGTACATAGTTGTTTAAATCTCTGTCAAAGCACCGATAAGTAATATTTTACAAAACTCTATATGGAAATGTAAAGTAATATTTAATACATCATGGGTAATAGGAAGGATCATTATAACTGTAGTCTAAGTTTCTTATTTCACATCTTTTAACTGGTAATCCGAGTCTGTCTCCTATTATTTCACTTGAGAATACATTTTGAAATTTAAAAGTCTGTGATATTCCTCGGAGCTCATTTTAATATTTGCGAATTATGGAGACCATAAATGTGTTCACCTCTTTTTACATGTAATTAAATCCCTTGAGTGCTAAAGATAAGTGATGGTTATTATGCTGGCACCAACTTTTGATGCAGAATCACGTATCCATGACTATCCTCGTACCTATAGAAAAATTAGTTCGTTTCTTTAATAGTTGACAGACGTGGAAGTTTAGCATTTCATGGTTTTGTCCATATTCTGATACTTATATACAGGGTGTCCACAAAGACTGGGTACATGGGGATTAACAGATACTTTAAGAAATATTATTTCTTATATTTAATTGTTTGTTATAATTTTATTTACTCCATGTGCCCACATGGGGATTAACACATACTTTAAAAAATTATTATTTGTTATACTTAATTGTTTGTTATAATTTTATTTACTCCACGTATCCAGACTTTGTCGACACCCTGTACTTCGGTCTCTCTCTCTCTCTCTCCCACTCCCTCTCTCTCTCCTACTCCCTCTTTCTTTCTCCCACTCCCTCTCTCTCTCCCACTCCCTCTCTCTCTCCCACTCCCTCTCTCTCTCCTACTCCCTCTTTCTCTCTCCCACTCCCTTTCTCTCTCTCCCACTCCCTCTCTCTCAACTTAACTATCTATCTAATCTATCTTTGTATCTATTTCGCATGGCTCACAATAAAGAGTTAGTATGTTCTATCCCCCGTCCGTGCTGTGTTTTGTGCTCTTGAGCGAGACGCTTTATTTCGCGTAGCTCCAGTTCACTGAGCTGCAGAAATGAATTGCGATGGCACTGGTTTCAAGCTGTATCAGGTTTTGCTCTTCCCTTGGATAACACGGGTTATATGGAGAGGGAAGGACGGTAATCATGGGTGGCTGCTGGTCTTCGATAAAGAATATTATCCGGACTTGTTCCTCGGAGGGCAAACTTCTTCGTGCAATCCCATGGTCAATCATGACCGAAGGGTGTCTCAGAGAGAAGGTAAAATGTGTAGATAAAATTGTTTCAGTACCACTCTTTTCTAACGCCATTGCATTTAAATGTTTCCATATTAGCAAATTTAGACAAAACGTGCAGTTGATTACACTGGAGTGGCTTTTCAAAAGGCGAGCACAAAGTCTTGCGGTCATACATATATCTTATGATTTTCTGTAGAGAAGAAACATGTAGAAGTATAAAATAAGAAAACTAACGAACAAAAATAGATACAGATAAGTAAAGAAGAAAATAAAGGAGTCAACGAATAGCAGCAGTAAAATAAAAACAATAAAAGTAAAATAACAATTTTAAAAAATACTTCACCTTAAAATAATAACACCAGCTCGAATAAGTGAGCTCTCTTAGTAGTACAAGGGACAAGTGATGTGTTGCTATTATATGAGTATTTAGTGAAACTGTAAATCATTTGTAGTGACGAAATAATGCTAATAATAAAACTAACATCAACATGAACAGTAACAGAATATAAATTGTCAGTAATAATAACAATCACATTAATAATCCTATCTTCTGTGGACAGAATGCCTGAAATTTATATGGGGAGGGTGGGTCTGAGTGGTCTTGGGTGGGATGGAGTTAGTCTGGGGTACCACATCATGCACACTGTTCTTCCTTTTCTTCCACTTCTTCCTTTTACTCTCTGTCACTATATACTCTTCCTCCTTATTCCTTCCGTTTGTCTGTTCTTCTTCCCTTTTCTCCTCCGTCTCCACAACCGCTTCTTCTGTCGTTTTCCTCTGCAGAGGACAGTGCGCTCTACTTTGGCCCTTATGGCCACATCTAAAACATCGTGGGATTCTTCCCTCCACCCACACTCTTAACACAATCTCTCCGAACGTCACCGTCTCCGCCAAACTTTCCAATTGCTTCTCCGCTGCTTGTATAATGATGTCCAGTGTTTTTCCTCTCCATCCTCCGTCCTCCGTTCTCGTAGCTTGGAGGACAGCCACCTCCTCCTCACTTCCAACGAGGACGGCTGCCGCAACACAAGCCACTTCTATATCGGGTGAGATTCCTTCTACCCTCACCTTAGAAGTCTTTCTTCCAAGGTACGTGTTTAGAAGCACCACTTCCTCCGCTTTCACCGTTGCACTCGGCATCATCTCTGCCTTCTCCGCTGTCCCAAACTGACAACCACCGTCCCATATCTATTTCCTTTTGCTATATATGTCACTTCCTTCGGAAGTCTTTTCAATGCCTTTTCTATTTTTCCCATCTCCATCTGTTCCACCTTCCTGCTCTCCACAGAGTACACCTTGTAAGTAATGGTCTTCTTTTCCATATTTTCCTTAACCCATTTCGGGGGTAATAACTTCACGTCCCCGGCCACCTTCTGTGTCATTTTGTTCAGCTCCTTAAGTCCGGCTAGGTACACCTTCCTTTTCATCACCTCTGCAGCCTCAGCAAAACACTTTATTCATTCTAAATGCTCATCCATTCTATTTACGACCTTAACGAGCTCCTCCTCCGCTGAGGACAGCTCATACTCGCCAAGATCTGAATACATTTTTTCTACCGATATAACACCCACTTACAAATCGCTGCCAAGCTGCACAAAAACATTCCGACGGACTCGTCAAAAGTCAACCCAGCGAATAGACGGACACATGCGAAGTAAGGAAGCTACTTACCACACAGCCATTCCTGCGACTATTAATATCTAGACGTTGAGCTAGCAGAATCGTTAGCACACTGGACCAAATGCTTAGTAGCATTTCGTCCGTTTGAGCTAATATTCCGCCGACGTAGTCTTTGGCATTCACCCCTTCCGGGATCGATGAGTGCCAGTGAACTACTGGGGGTGATGTAATCGACTACACTCCTCCACCAATATTTTAGGCCTTCTACTTTAAGCAGAAAT
>NC_068986.1:102310734-102313156 GCF_001194135.2 Octopus bimaculoides
TATATATATATATATATCTATAAATATATACGACGGGCATCTTTCAGTTTACGTCTACCAAATCCACTCACAAGGATTTGGTCGGCCCGAGGCTATAGTAGAAGACACTTTCCCAAGGTGCCACGCATTTGGAACGAACGCGGAACCATGTGGTTGGTGAGCAAGCTATTTACCGCACAGCCACATTATTGCAACAAAAATGTACAAATAAATAAATAAATGAAAATTGAAATGAAAGAAATTACAATTAGTTAAAAAAGGCCAATGAGGAGCAGAAATAATGATAATAGTAACAGCAGTATTCATGATGGTGGTGGTGGTGGTGGTGTGGTGGTGGTGGTTGTTAATGCGACGGTTGGAAAACAATAAAATAAATGCAAGTTAAAGAACGCTGTGACAGGAAGTAAAGTGGCGTGGTTGTTAGGGGAAGAAATTCTGGCTATAAAACTCATGGGTTAGTTGCGATATTGGTAAAGATAATGACCTGTCATTCATATGGTTGGTGCACGAAATCAGATAAACGGGTGAAATTTGGATGCAGAAGGGAGAGAAATATTCGAACGTGCTCAAATTTTAGCAGTTAAACTTGATCTGAACTAAGAATTATGAAGGAGAAAAAGAAACGTCGATACACACAGATTTAACATAAGCTGTGGACCGAAAATATATAAATATAATCAAAATCAAAATAAATTAGGAAAAACTTTAATCATAATTAAATTAAATATTAGTTGAGACCGTTGTGTCGAAAAGTATAGATTACGGTATATACCATTTGAATGTTGGAAGTTGGTCGATTTTAGAAACGATATTGCTACGAAATTGAAGTATCCTATGTTAGTACAAAACGAGAATATTTTCGAAAGCTTTTCTCTTCTATTCTAGGCACAGGGCCCGAAGATTTTGGGAAGGGGCTAGTCGATTAGATCGACTCCACTAAGCAACTGGTACTAAATTTATCGACACTGAAAGGATGAAAAGCAAAGTCGACCACGGCGGAATTTGAACTCAGAACGTAAAGACAGACGAAATACCGCTAAGCATTTCGCCGGCGTGCTAAGGTTTCTGTCAGCTCGCCGCCTTATATTTTCGACTGCATTAAATTAATGGAAGACAGAAGAATATTGTAATATCAGGACTCAATCATGTGAGTTACGAAATCATTAATGAGAAGTCATTATAAATGCAGGTACAAATGAAAGAAATAGAGTCAGGGAATACGTGTTAATGAGCGCATAATAGACAAAATTCACAAGAGAGCGCTTTAAGCTTTTAAGGGAGAAAGAATGTAAAATTTTAGGCTAACGATCGAATAATTTATAATAGAACCCCGTAGTACATGAGTAGAAACACCAATCATGTGTATAATACATGGACGGGCATTGAGATTTTAATTTTATATTTAAATAGTAAGTCTATATATTAATGTGAGAAATATAAGAGCCGGGTCTTGAAAACGCTGAAACATTCATAATAGAGAAATGCTTAACGGCAATTGTCGAAGAGAGCAAGGATACACTACACTATATTCAACCGCACAAATTTCCCCACAGAAATATTCTTTTCTACTCTACGCACAAGTCCTGCAATTTTTGAGCAGGGAGTTGGGGTGGTAGTTGATTAGATTGACTCCAGAACGCAACTGGTATGTAATCTCTCGACCCCGAAAGAATAAAAAGCAAAGTCAACCACGGCGGAATTGGAACTCAAAACGTAAAGACAGACGAAATATTCCACACGGAAATATTCTTTGTACTCTAGGCGCAAGGCCCGAAATTTGGGTAGAGGGTACAAGTCGATTAGATCGACTTCAGTACGCAGCTGGTACTTAATTCATCGACCCCGAAAGGAAGAAAGGCAAAGTCGACCTCAGAGGAATTTGAACTCAAAACGTAAAGAGAGAGGAAATACCGCTAAACATTTAGCCCAGCGTGCTAACGTTTCTTACTTCTTTACTGCCCACAAGGCGCTACACACAGAGTGAACAAACAAGGACAGAGAAAGGGATAAAGTCGATTATATCGATCCCAGTGCGTAACTGGTACTTATTTAATCGACTCCGAAAGGATGAAAGGCAAAGTCGACCTCGGCGGAATTTGAGCTCATAACGTAGCGGTAGACGAAATACCCCTAAACATTTCACCCGGCGTGTTAACGGTTCTGCCAGCCCACCTCCTTCTCATACACTATATGCCCGTGGGCATGTACACGGAAATATTAAAGAGCAATAGTTACTAGAAGAGAAGTACAGAACGAATATTAATCAGTAATAAATTTGTGCTAAATTCATTTATCGTTGTTTTTTCTTTGTTTAACACTTTTTAAGGCATACACACTGCTCTTCCCAGTCCTGTGACTGGAATATCTAGATAGATAGATAGATAGATAGATAGATAGAGAGAGAGAGAGAGAGAGAGAGAGA
>NC_068986.1:102313166-102320634 GCF_001194135.2 Octopus bimaculoides
GATAGTTAGATAGATAGATAGATAGATAGATAGATAGATAGATAGATAGATAGATAGATAGATAGATACGACTATAAAAGTAAATAAAATAACATTTGTTTTTTTTCCTTAACAAAAATATAGGGTAAGATACCTATAGATAATGAAATTTAGGGTTCTTTGAAGAGTGGGATTGCAATGTTGATTGACTTAAGAACTGATAAATAATGCATTTATGTGTTGAAAGAATAACGATGATGCATAGTTAATATCTTGCATATTTGTTCCACTAGAAATGAAAGAAAATTAAGCTACCAGTGCGTTCCGAAATTATCTCCTATAATTAACATCTAATACAAAATTAGGTCGTTTCAGGGTTCCATTAGGGTAGTATTTCTGAAGCTAATGGTCATGATGATGACATTTATTATTATTATTATTATTATTATTATTATTATTATTATTATTATTATTATTATTATTATTAAGGCGGTGAGCTGGCAGGATCGTTCGCATGCTGGGCAAAATGCATAGCGCCATTTCGTCCGTCTTTACGTTTTGAAGTCAAATTCCGCGGAGAGCACCTTTGCCTTTGGTGTTAAAGATCAGTCAAGTACAGGGATTGGTGTTAAAGACGGTCCTTGTCCCTACAAAATCCAGTCTTGTGCATATAATAGAATGGATTACTACTACTACTACTATTATTATTATTATTATTATTATTATTATTATTATTATTATTATTATTATTATTATTATTATTATTACTATTACTATTGTTGTTGCTGTTGTTGTTATGTCTATGATAACGAGCATGTTGTTGAGAAAGGTACAAGTAAGTGAGAAAAGCGAGGTGAATGATTATTATGAGGAATAATAAAATGATTATGGAGATGATGAAGATCGTGGAGAAATCCATGTTGTGTTGTTAACGATTAAGATGGTTCCGAGGATAAGGATAATTATGTGCACGCCAATGAATTTTTTTGCATCATTATGGTTATAATGATCCTTATGAATAGATATTCGCCTGCATCATGGATATTACGCGCGTAATTTACACTTTTGAATAAAAATTAAGATCATTAAGATAATGCTCATGATTTTACAGCTATAACAGGGCTATCTTACTGAACATGTTAACAATGACAACGATGGCTACGTTGATGAAAGCGTTGAAATATTTAGCAAGTTGAATGTTATTGATTTAGTTTTTGCAGCCCCAAAGGATCTAGATCAAAAGGAAACTTAATGAATGTAATATCTGCAAACAGTTTCTGATCCTTTAAATACCAAAGATAATGTGCTCAAATACGCCTCCATAGGTGTGCATGCGAACATATACCACTGAGTAAAATTGAAACGTAACCTATTGTCGTTAGAAATGAATCTCACGAGCTCATAATCTCGTCATAGTACCCACACTCACACAGTTTTTACTTGATATATGAAACAATTCTATTTACTTTCAATTGAACTTTATATAATAAAAGAATTAACTTTATGCTACATAAAGATACAATAACCGCCATTTATCTATTATTTCTTTCAAAGAAGTCTAAGTTACCTAGATTCTGATTCTTTGTTCACATTCACAAGGAATTAATATCCTGACATTTTACGCTTAATAAGTGACTTATAACTGCCTGCGGTGAGTTATCTGTACTGCCATATGAGCTTGAAATTGAAGATTTACCCGTTGACATGAAGAGATATATGTGCCTGTATAAGGGTTAGCTCTAAATATAACACTTACGAGGCATTATTTATTCAATATATCTATTTGAACGATAATTATGAATACCAATTTAAGATCAGCACAAGAATTTATCATCAAACTGGAACCTAATATAAACTAGTTAACCTTCAAGATCAGTTAGATCTCCATTAAATCTTCCTGTATACTAGATGGTGGAAGAACATTCGATATGATCTTTTGATCCAATCTCATACCGAAATTGACAAGAAATTTTACACAGGAAAGTACTGAAATGCCATTATGATGGATAAAACTGTCTATATTAATTTACACACAGTTGAGATTTGCGTGCACATCCTTCAATAGAAATATCATATTCATTGTTAGTTTTATGTATAAGCATTTCATATATGAAGCGAAGATGGTGTTTAATGTTTTATGTGATAGCGTGCTGTGCACTTAGTAAGTGTGAAAAGGAAGGAAAGGTTTATTCCAGTGTAGAATAAATCGATATGTGTGATGTACCTTTGTGATAACCGAATCAAACGTTAACTTCAGTAAGATAAAGTACTTTACATGATGTAAAGCAGGCCAGTACAGTAAGGAATTGTAACGATAGACTGCAAGCTTCTCGGTTTTGGCGAATGAGTTACTCTGAAATAAGTGATTCCAGTGTGTAGATTTTCCACAAATGGAAAAGAAGTGATCAAGTTTTAAATACATCTTATTTATTTGGATTTAGACTATTATATTTTTTTATTAAAACATGTAAATATTTCAAAATGCAAATATCGTGTAGCATAATAGGTAATATATTCTCGTAGTGATACATAGTTAGAAGCTACACATACACCGCACACACATAGATGTACGCACACAGATACTATTATTCTATGTATATTGATTATGCGTGTATATATGAATATGGGTGTAATTGTGTGTGAGTGTGTGTTTATATGTGTGTCCGTGTGACAATGTGTTTATGTTGGATTATATAGCTTCTAACCCTATATCACGGAGGTAATTATTTTACGTTATAAAATATGTGATTTGCATATTTAAATGCTATCCGTATGAAAAACACTTCTTATTTTAATGTATGTGTAAGCCAACAAAATATATTACAACCTTTATTTCTTTTCCTTGTTCAGAAAGAGGAAAAAAAAAAAACATTAACGCTAATCGAGTATTCAGTGGTATGTAAAATCATATTGTCTATCATTACTATATGTCAGAGTATTACTCTATTTTACTTTATATAATATATTTTATCATACCAAACTAACTTTGATGCGTTTGGTTCCTTCCTAAAAAGGGAGGAACACATTTATCGATTTGACTACATTGAAATCCTTCTCTTCCATTTCACACCAAGTACTCTGCACGCTATCACATATAACAACATTAAACATCATCTTCACTTTATATATGAGCTGCTTATGCATGAATCTAACAATGAATATCTCTATTGAAGGATACGCACGCAAATCTCAACAGAGTATACATTAATATAGACTGTTCTATCCATTACAACGCAATTTCAATACATTCTAGTATAAAATTATGTATCTATCTTGGTAGGAGATTGCATCAAACAGTGAAGCTGAAAATTATAAGAGTACTGCAGACCTTTTAGTAGAACCAGTTTTTTATGTATTGAGGACGAGTTTCCGTGCTGATCTAAAAGTGTTATTTTTATCTATCATCTCCATAATTACATGAAATCCCTTATATTTGCATACATATATGATCATATCCAGTGAGCGTTGTCATTAGCTGTGCACAATCCTTAATTGACCATAAAAACAACTCTTTACAATTCTGCTTATGTTAATGGCTGCAGTAAAAGACAGATGAACTTGCCTATATTTTGTTTGTGAGTGTGAGAAATTATGCGTATACATGACGTATATAAGCATAACTATCAACAGGTCATGATCACACACATGTATGTGTGTGAGTGCGTGTGTGTATGCGTGTGCATGTGTGTTGTGCCTCTGCTGGTGTATGTGCGTGCTTGTCTATATATATGTATCTTCATAAATCCTTATTTCCTTCGAATCATTCAGAAATTGTGATATAGAAACAATTTACTGTTAGAAATTTCCATTGAATTGGAAAATTTCAGAATATTTCCTTAGTTTTAACTGTACTCTTGTTTCTATAATTTCCTGATTTATATTTTAGTTCGCTTCCGTCTATGTGGTAAAATCATATATTGCCTGAACAAGACAAGCTGCCTCTATTTTGCAGAAAATAGTGTTGGCGGTCAGCTATAAGACTCGAACTCACACCTTCGTGATTGCGAATCAGGGTGTTTTAGACAGATTAAACTAAACTGCCCTCACCACACATTCTTCTGCAAATTTAAGATGTATAGAAATCTCGCTTTATGAGAGGCTATCATACGTTAAATTCAAATTACAATAAACGTAAACAAGCAAACGATGTTTCCTTTAGAAGCGTTGAGATATCTTAGAAAGTTAAAGAAGTGCTTTTAAATTATCAAACGCAGGATAATGCTAATAATGTAGCCTGAACAGGATAAGCTACCCCAATTTTGCAGAAAAAAGTGTTGGCAGCCAGCTATGAGACATTCTTCAAAATAGGGCAGCTTATTCTGTTCGTTTGTTTGTTTACGTTCTTCGTAATTTGAAGTTAACATAATATATTGTTTTTTGGTGTGTGGGAATGGGAATGAAGTATATTACAGTGTCTTTCTTCTCTTGGTCTTCCTGTATGATTCCTTACTTATTATGTAACATATGAGTTTTATCACATAATGCAGCAGTACAAATATTTGTAATTATATATATGTGTGTGTATCTATCTGCTTCTCTCTTTCCCTCTAACTCTCTCTCTCTCTCTCTCTCTCTCTCTCTCTCTGTATATATATATATATATATATATATATATATATATATATATATATATATATATATATAACAACGTTGTAGTTCGCTTGAAACATCGTAATATAGAATAAGGTAAAAAAAAAAAAACTCAGAGAGAAAATAGAAATCTTATGAAAATGCGGGAAATTTTGTAAAACTTTTATATTTCAGGCGCAAAGATCCCTATTCAGAAGACATTTCCCAGACTGCATTTCCTCTGAAGATGAGCCTCTGCACGTGAAACCTAAGGATTTTATGAAACTTGCTGCATTGTCAGAAGCTTTCAATTTTCTCTGTGTGTTTACCTTCTTCGATATACATATATATATATATAATCAGTGTATACGTAGATAGTCAAAGGTGTTCCTTAGCTGCTAACGGAACTCAAAACTGAAATGAAACGTGTGATGTCTACAGCTCATCCTCTGTTGCACCTGCGTAAACATGTTGTGTACATAATATGTTTACCTTAAATCTGTAAGATATATGTTATAGCAATGCCAGATATATTTATGGCAATACAACGAAAAGCTATTAACACTCACATGCGCACATGCCCACACATACATATCATGTGATGTTAGTGCTTATGAACGAAGTGACGAATATGTAAATGAGTCTAATCAGATCATTTAGGTTTATATATGAATGTTTTCCAATAGTGTGTTCTGGGATATTTAGTAAAGATGCTCAGATACTGACGAAGGCACAAATTGTGTTAAAATGTGAAGTATGAAAAACTTTTAAGTTGCAGTTTAAGTACACTTTGCGTATATACAGGAAACATTTGCTTCATCGCATCGTATATACATAAAGTTGTTCAAATTTTGGCGAGTTAGGTGCCAAAGTCTTAACGGGGATCAAAATAAGGAAAAGATAATGATGACATTATCTTTGCAACAGTAGTTTTACAAGATAAGAGATTTCATACATATAAGTTTATACTTACAAAATGAAGGGGAGACAGTGATCTGCAAACATTATCGTGGCAAAAACAAAGACAGTATTTACATGTTTAACTAAGATCTACCGGTTCCTATCACTTTAAATAGAATATGTAGTCATACTGAAATGAAAAATCATGGGAGACAACTTATATCAAATTAATCCTTTAGAATATGTTACAGAATTCTGCGAATGCACATATTTTGCTGATAAGGAATCCGTAGTGTTGTATGTCATTTTCTTCTGGTTGTTGTATGGTTGCAGTTCACAACGAAGTGTAAACATATATGTATGTGTGTGTGTGCATGTGCGGGCGGGAGAGATAGAGAAATAGAACATAGGTGCGTGTCTTCTGTGTGTGTATACATAGAATGGGAAATATATTTGTTTAACTGGAAATATTTGTTTTAATATATGAGTTGCCTAGTTTGTAAAATGTTTTCTGTCATATGAAGTCTACCCCCAATATATATTATAGTAATACTTAAGCAACAGATGTGGAGATGACCATTTATAATTCTAAAAAAGCTTTAATATACAGGTGAGAATCATGAATTATTTTATAGTTGTATTCTTTCTGTAGGTAATTTCTCTCATATTCTCCTTCTCACTATCTCTTTCTTCTCTACTTTGAGTCACTTTCAAACAAGTGAATATGAGCAGAAACACGGCGTACTGCTATAGATTTCTATCTTATGTTACGTCACTTATCTGTGCATCGAAATAATACCTATGTTATTAAGCAGAAAGCAAATAACGATTGCAACATAGCTAGAAATACATCACTACAGAAATTGAATTATTTCTAGCGACGTATTTAGCGTAACTGAAATTCTGCTTTTTGCTAAAAGCCTGGAGGTTTTAAGGGTAATAAAGATACCTTACTGTATTATTTCCTCAAGAAAATAAAAAAAGCCATGGTAACATTATATTTGTAGGGAAAAATAACTTAACATATTGCAGTTGGTACAATATAATTCAATCGTTTATACAAACATCTAATGTTCTGCTCTTATCTCTGGCAAGTTATTATTATGCAAGCTTCTAATTTATACAAACAATACAAATGGGATATGCATTTTCATAATGGCAATTGGTTGCAGGGAAATGATGTCTGATAAAAACAATGATGCATTTGTTTGAATGAGAATGGCATTTCGAGAAAATCGGTGATTCATTAAGGAATCCATTTATCTCCATAATTGCCGTATATATATAACAATGGATAACTTATCCATATCCGTACCGGCACACGTTTGTTTATATGTCATTAGAAAAATCGACTCAGCATGCGGTTTCCATTGGCAGCCTGGTACTAATGACGCCCAATGATGACAAATAATCATTAGGAAATGGCACCACTGCAGGTAGACATTTTCTGTTTACTACTCATCAATTTCTATATTATTCCATTGCGCTATACGTCTATACGTGTTGGTTTCTCCACAGGAATGCAGCTGCTTAATAATGAATATATAAAAACGTATATCTACGTACTTATACATACGTGTGTATGTGTGTGTCAGTGTGTGTATACAAATAATGATCACCATCCAAACTACATTTATAGTTATATCCTTAACTATCTCCAATTCAGCAACAATCAGTGATGGAATGAATTGTGCACAATTGTTTTATTATATTTTACTTGCAATTAAGCTAAGCAAGCATATGTGCCTCAAACACACAGTTACAATGTATTTAATGTGCATATATTTGGTTCCTATGTTTGCCATCTTAATATAAAGCAATTTGATATAGCAATAAAGGGCGATTCATCTTATATTGATTTGCAACGTTATTGACACAAAAGGCAAAACTTGGATACGAGGATCGGGAATTTCAAGTGGAAATCCATAATGTAAGAAAGGACAGATATAATTTCATAAATCAGAAATAATTCTATACATATAAGCCTACACATTCACTCGCATATATATATATATATATA
>NC_068986.1:102322638-102324593 GCF_001194135.2 Octopus bimaculoides
TATAATAGATGACAATTGCCCAAGATGCCACGCAATGGGACTACACTCGGAACTTTGCCGTTAGGAAACAAGCATCTTCCCACACAGCCACTCTATGTTTTTGTGTGTGTGTTTGTTGTGTGTGTGTGTGTGTGTGTGTGTGTGTGTGTGTGTGTGTGTGTGTGTGTGTGTGTTTGTAAATGTCGAACGATGAGTGCTCAGCACTGTATTGGTGGATATAAGCTTTCCGAAGCACGCTCGATGACTCTGTAGCAGAGTTCGAAAGTTTAAAGCAAAATATCATCTTGGCTCGTTTTTCTGCTTTTCTGTCTCTGACAATAATTGCCGACTAGAGCATACACATGATCACAAAAACATAAATTTCACAACTTATACAGTAAACACAGCCATGCAGCTCGGCACATTGCCTCATGAAAGTCACTGCTAGCTCACAGTCCGAACGCAATCATGTGCTGCAATTAGTTGACGCGCTACAGAACTTATCCGGGAACTTTCGGATACCACCTCATACTTCAGTGGAGGAAGTTGGAGATTCAGCTCCTTTGACAGTTTGTAATAGTGCGAATTAATTACGACGCCTTTAGTACTAATTTTCAATTAGAATGCTAATAAATGGAATTATTTGTATGAACAGTAAAAATGATGCAGCATTATTATTCAAGATTTTGGGATGCAATAACCATATTCATTGAATTCCTAATAAGAGAAATTAATGAAAGATTAAAGTCTAATTAAATACTAATCATTGAGAGAATGTGAAAACGGAAGGACGCAAGATGTTTACATTTTATCTTTCATAAAAAATGTAATTCGAATTTCACAATACATGTCATAAGAATTGAAACTAGCTGACACCACTGCTACAGGCTTCTTGTAATTTCTTTGAGAATTTCAGCATATAACATTGTTAAAACAAATAGATATTTTCACGAGAAAATTATTGGCATTTGAAAACAATGAAGAATATCAACTTGAAGCATGCATAAAATAATATTGAGACATATATTATTAAAAGAATGTTTATGAATTTATTTTTGAGTGGCTGCAAATACAATCCTGTAGCATTGACATACAAAAATATTTTTGGGGAAATGTGTTGGCAATTCCACTGATCGTGCTGTAAAATATGGGTTCAATTGTTCCCTGTTTGAACTTTCAAGTTTACCTTTTACGTGTACAGTACAATTCATTTATCATTGCTCGTTAGGAAATTACTACTTCGAAAGCAGCAGTCGCCATAAATTTATACGCACTTAATTGAAAATGCACTGTGAGAGATATATAACACAAGTTCATTTATTTTCAGAACATCCCATTAGATTTGAAACTGTTTATGCTGATCGCTGCTATATATACCCTTCTTTGGAATGAGGTGTAAATAAGTTGAGAGATAGTTGCTTGTGTTTCATCAAACAGAGCTAAACCAGTATCAATTAATTATTAACATGAATGGTCGTTAATGTTTACATTCTGTAGCAGAGTACATTAAATATCGCTACTCTCATTCTCAGTTTTGCAAGTCAACACGATAATTTATTAGAGAAGCATTTTAATGAGGAGTTTTTTGAGGAATATGAGATAACTGAACAATCCTCCTACTTTATTATATCTACTCAAAGTTTGGACAATTTCGAAAAGCTTGTAATACGCATAACCGCAAACATGTCTTCAATAGCTTCAATTCAAAAAAACATTTTGGAATAAAGCATAACATATTAGGTCGACATATTTGTGTCTTTGCCTCACTAATCTCACTAATCACACGCGCACACACACACACACACACACACACACACACACACACACACACACACACACACACACACACACATATATATATATATATATGTGTGTGTGTGTGTGTGTGTGTGTGTGTGTGCGTGTGCGCGTGTGTGCGTGCGTTTGCGCGCGTGTGATCAGTGAGATTATATATCTGTGTGTGTGTGTGTATATAT
>NC_068986.1:102325094-102330336 GCF_001194135.2 Octopus bimaculoides
AAATCCGAACTCTAAAATTGTTACACACATAGATACGCACAGCGTAATTTATTATATAAGCAATATATGCGTATAAATTACGATTAAACCTGATGAAATATGTCACAGGGAATAACATTTTTATGACCGCCCAGCAGTAACTCTATTCAGCTGAATAGACGTCAGTGATTGGTTGAAATTAAAGAAATACAACTTTAACATGGAATAACTTGCGATGTACGTTTTTTTGTTAGGAAGACTAAGAGTAAAAGATGTTTTATATGACACATTCTACCATTGTCCCAAGTTTCAAAGTATTTCGTTAGTGTTTCGTTAAGAAAATACTGGTGCCCCGTTTTGAAATAGATCCAAACAAACTATGCTGGATCATAGATATAGCAAGCGCAGCTGACAACAGTGTATGCGATAAGGAAAAAATGTCACTTTCTCTAGGATTTTCCAGTCAACACTGACAGAATGATCCACGATAATCGACCAGACATAATTATTAAAGACTGGGATGAATATACTTGTAGATGTAAGTGTTCCCACTGACAAAAACATATCTGTAAATGAATTTCACACATTAAGTAGATATGAGGACTTCGAAATTGAAATACAGAAAATGTGACTTCTTAAAGCGAGAAGTATTCCTGTAATTGTAGGTGCCCCAGGTATGATATGAAAGGGCTGTCTCAGAGAAGTCTATAGCATTATGTTGACATGTGCTGCCCACATCCTTAGAAAAACCCTCTCCATTTAAATGTTGGTGCTGGTATTATATGAAGTTACTTTGCTACTGCCACTTTCTCAAGCTTTAAGTCATACTGTAACATTTCTTACCTTCTCTCGTCCTAGGATGCTTGGTGTGTCTCGGCAAGTTATTGTAAAAAACACGCAGATTAACAGTTAAAAAAAAATAATAGCTTCAAATTTTGGCACGAGGCAAGCAGTTTTGAGGTGGGTCTAAAGCGATTACATTTAGCCCAGTGCTGAAATTTTACTAATTTTATTCACCCCAAAAGAATGAAATGCATAGTCGACCTCTGCGGAAGTTGAACTCACAGCGTAGCAACAAACGAAATATCGTTCAAAATTCCATCCGGTGTGCTAACGATTCTGCCAGCTCACCACCTTAATAATAATAATGATGATGATGATAATAATGATAATAATAATAATAATAATAATAATAATAATAATAATAATAATAATAATAATAATAATAATAATAATAATAATAATAATAATAATAATAATAATAATAATAATAATAATAATAATAATAATAATAATAATAATATAACCATTAATAAATAAATGAATAAATAAATACGTAATGTGATGTCTACCAGGTATAGAAATACGTGAAGGTAATTACTTACAGACATTTTGTTGTGCAGTTTACTTTTTCTGCCAATGTTACCACCGACATACACGTCTTATTAGAGATTCATTGTTAACTGTAACTTGGTTTCGTCTCTCACTATTTCAGTCAGCATAATATTCAGGAAATATATAGCCATCTACCGCAACATAAATTATATATACTGATTCCTGAGAAAGATCAAAAGAATGAATGTTGAATGGAGAATGACAAAAAAATATATAGAAGTGTGAACAGAAAGGGAATGCAATAAAGATGAAAGTGAATGTAAGGAAGCAAGATGGGAATAATACAAAAAGAAATAATGAATTCAAAAGTAGCATTTCATATAACCATTGCTGTTTTGTCACGAATTACTAATTCTAAAATATACATAACAACATTTATTAATTATATCAAATGCAAAAGCATGTTTTACTCTTTGAAATTTCTTCTCCTGTGATTCAAAATATTTCTGTTATTTAAAAGAGGGAAAAAATGACAAACAATATCGAATAGTAAGACTGCAAAGCCGAGTGGTAAAAATTTTAATGTTATATTACCTGTTTTGAAAAATCTTACATAAGTTTTAATATAATTTTGTTTTTAAATGTTCAGATTTTTTTCTTAATAGATATTATAGTATAGCACCATGCATACCCTAGAATACAATTGGTTCTACACTGCAGAAAACAGTACTTGATTGAGAGAAGTAAACAGCAATTACAATGGTATGCATTTAGCTTTCAATATTTGGGCCTTTGAAGGCGTTGAGCTGGCAGAAACGTTAGCTTGCCAGGCGAAACGCTTAGCGGTATTTTGTCTTTCTGTACGTTCTGAGTTCAAATTCCGCTGAGGTCGACTTTGCCATTCATCGTTTCGGGGCCGATAAATTAAGTACCAGTTGTGTACTGGGGTCGGTCTAATCGACTGACTCGTACCCCCACACAAATTTCGGGCCTTGTACCTAGAGTAGAAAAGAATATTTGGGCATTTGAAATTTGATAAGCCCGGACAACATGCTTAATATCATTTCTGATAGTTTATGTGCTGTGTTCACAAGATGCCAAGATCGAATTTGCCTTTTACTTTAAAGGGTCGATGGCATAATTACTAATTGATAAATAGAACCGATATGAACATCTTCACCACAACGCCTGCATTGTTAGCTTTGTGCAAAAAACGAAAGATCGAAGGAAACATTTGAATATTTGTATAAAATGTGCAATTTCAAAATTACGTGTCACGATACAAATAATTTTATATGGACATATTTACAATCATTGATATGCATTTTTCTAAAGAAATCATACATATTCGTCTGAAACAGTGGAATATTAACTAAAAGGAATTAAATACAAACTGCACGAGCTTGCATCGCAATATCAGCTTTTGACTGTTCTCTATACCTTTCACTGTGTTCTCTATACCTTTCATTGGCTATGAAAATATATCGCGAACATGAAGTAAAACATTCGTACAACTGATGCAATATCTTAAGCCACTGCTGATAAAATGCTGTTAAATTGTAGCATTCAACAAAATGAAGAAATGATGGCTTTATTTAAATTATTTACGTTGGGCGGATATGTGTCGTCATCTAATTTGTTGTTAACACAACGTTTCGTCTGGTTTACTACCCAGCCTTAATCAGGTGCCCCACTAGAATTCGGAATCTAACACTGGGTACTGATTTTTAAGGGGTTCTTTTGCTGATATTATTATAATTATTATTATTATTATTATTATTATTATTATTATTATTATTATTATTATTATTATTATTATCTTCTCAGGGCACTGCCTGGAATTGAACTCGCAATATTGGGGCTAGTTTTAACCATCTTCACCCGAAGATTGCGAGTTCAATTCAAGGGAATGCCTTGAATAATAATAATAATAATAATAATAATAATAATAATAATAATAATAATAATAATAATAATAACATGATCAAAAAATACCTTCGGAATGAGGAACCCAGGTTTGGGTTAAAAATTCTACCATGACAACTGATGAATGCCGAAGAGGAAATCAGCGGAAACTTTGTGCTAACAACATACAAGATGAGGGAACATATACGTCCAATGGAAATCATGGAAATCATGGAAATCATGTACAGAATTCCTCATCTCTAAAATATAGAACAACAACAGGAATGGCGGCTGGTTTAGTGAATCACTGTGGTGGGCTATACACTAAATGAGTTCCTTTTCAGAACTATTCCAGAAATAAAGTTATGAAGAACATCTTCAAAATACAATCAGACACATAAATGTCTCGGATTTGTTTCCTTGTTCCTTTATAAACTCACACAATACAATCTGATTTCTAAGCTTATAAAATCAATTGTTGGCACTCCGTCGCTTTCGACGTCGAAGGTTCCAGTTGATCCGATCAACGAAACAGCCTGCTCGTGAAATTAACGTGCAAGTGGCTGAGCACTCTACAGACAGGTGTACACTTAACGTAGGTCTCGGGGATATTCAACGTGACACAGTGTGACAAGGCTGACCCTTTGAATTACAGGCACAACAGAAACAGGAAGTAAGAGTGAGAGAAAGTTCGCCACCACCCACTGCCGGAGCCTCGTGGAGCTTTAGGTGTTTTCGCTCAATAAACACTCACAACGCCCGGTCTGGAAATCGAAACCGCGAGTCTGCTGCCCTAATCACTGGGCCATTGCGCCTCCACATAAAATCAATTAAATAAAGGAGAATTCAACAAATCAAATTGATGGGCGTCAATTTTGTAAAAGCAGTTACTGAAATTTCCAGTAAATCATTGCCTATTTTCTTTAAAATAGGAATTTTCAAATTAGCTAATATAAAGTGTGTCTGCTTATTCATGACTGTCGTCGTGAAGTTGACTTAATATTAATTATATAGTAAATGCACTTCGTAAAATATTAATTACTTGTGTGTCCTTAGGAGAATTTCTGACGTTTATGACGAAAATATGGCAATATTAACGTGTAAAATCCCTTGCGTGAGTCATATGAAGTTTCATCAATTATACAGCATATACTTTAACATAATTTACTGAGATTAATATGTATTTAGCTTGTTTCATTTCTACCTGCATTACTGTAACATATATAGTAAACACATGCAAAACATTTAAAATGACTTTGGTTTTGTTACCTTCATTCCAACGATGAAACTTCACGTTTAGTCAGCAACCACCACCTTCCAATAAGGAAGGAATTAAATTATTGAAAACAGAAGAGACTCTTTGTGAGTGTGTGTGTGTGTCTGTGTGTGTCTGTGTGTGTGTATGTGTGTGTGTGCGTGCATGTGTGTGTGTGTTTGTGTGTGCGTGTGTGTGTGCATGCGTAGACGTGATTGTCTCAGTGAAATTTTTTTTCTCCGTGTTTTTCTCCTTGTTTTCTCCTTATTCTTTCTGTTGAAGAGCGTTGCTAGAAACGTTAAAGACTCTCTGTATTCCCGAGCGTTGAACTAATACAATATTTTGTTGTTTACAACACCTGTCCTCGTCTGTTGTTTTTTTCGTAAATTCTCCCACATATATATATATCATATTGAATGGGACAAGAACGAAAACATCCGGACAGTTGCATGATACAAGAAAGAGACAAAACATACATATAGAAGATACAAAGAAAACACGAACATGTCATTCGGAGTTTTCTTTCATCAGTCGAGATCCAGATTATCTTTGCATTTCTTTGCAATATATATATATGTGTGTGTGTGTGTGTGTGCGTGTGTGTATTATATACATTTAGAAAGAGAGTAGATAATGATTTTGGTCACTACTGATCCCATCCGACGTTGTTTGGAAAATGCTGATGGAGAATTCTCGATATTATCGTGATACGGGTTCACTACAGCGTTAGAGGGAATTGCGTTAGCGATATTAAGAGCGATCCCATTA
>NC_068986.1:102330562-102331357 GCF_001194135.2 Octopus bimaculoides
GAATGCAGACTAAATCTGGGTGGGAAAGCTGGTCTCCGATTCACAAATGTAAGGAAGGACACAGGAAATGTGTCAAGGCCAACAGCAATCGGTCTAGCTTCCTAAGGCTAAATAGTAGCAGTATGATTCCCTTAATGGGTTTGTCACATTAAGTTGACAGTAAACAACTGCTTTATATATAAATATATATGTGTGTGCGTGGGTGTGTTTGTGTGTGCGTGCGTGTGTGTGTGTGTGTGTGTGTGTGTGCGTGTGTGTATTATATACATTTAGAAAGAGAGTAGATAATGATTTTGGTCACTACTGATCCCATCCGACGTTGTTTGGAAAATGCTGATGGAGAATTCTCGATATTATCGTGATACGGGTTCACTACAGCGTTAGAGGGAATTGCGTTAGCGATATTAAGAGCGATCCCATTAATCAACGGACGTCATAAACTTTATTTTCATTGTGATCAAATGGTGGAGGATTTCGATAGCAATTTTAATTCATTTTGTACGGAAAGCCAATAACAGACAGCAGTATACAACTTCAAACCTATTAAACACAGAAAAGATATATATGACAGGGTTAACATCGCAAGACTAGAAAACTCTAATTATTCACGAGAAACCTTTAAGAGTATTACAACATTTATTATTGTTGGTATAAAGCTGCATACTACCATCGATCAATCCAAACAGGCGCGCACGTATATATATGTCTTTCATATATATGTATATAAATATATATATATGTGTGTGTGTGTGTGTGTGTGTGTGTGTGTGTGTGTGTGTGTGTGTGTGTGTGTGT
>NC_068986.1:102332473-102336814 GCF_001194135.2 Octopus bimaculoides
ATATATATATATATATATATATATATATATATACGCACGCATAGACACATATATACATACACACATACGATATGATTGTATATAAGAATATTATGCTTCTTTTTTCTTGCATGTGTGTGAGGATGTTTGTGTATGTGTGTGTATGTGTGTGTGCGTGCGTGTCTGCGTGCGCTTTTGTATATGAGTGTATATGTATACAGGTATTGTGTGCAAAAGTAACGAGTTTAATAAGAATAATCCATAAGACTTCACGAAGACAGTCTAATTAGTTTGTCGCACGATGAGAAACAATTAAGTTGAAGTGACCCTGGATATATGATAAAGAATGGTGAGACAGGCATTTCAAAATCAACCGCTATCATCGTAAATTTTACACACTGAGAATAGTGTAGATGATACAGATCGAAGTGTTGAGGTTTGCGAGTGTTACATGGTGAGAGGTGTTGAGGGCGCATACGCTTTCCAACAAAGTGTATTTGGAATAATAAATATGTAAATTAAAACTTTCAAGTAAGCGATAAAATTGTTCCTAGTTGTGACTTGAGTATCCGCGTTTTACAGAAGCATATCATGTTTAATTCGCCACGAGTTAGAATATGGGTGACTCACCATCAAAACGGTTAATTAGACCATTCTACATTTTATATTGACGACCTAATATTTCAAACGTGACGGCCACCACAGAACTGCCGTAGTGTCAAGAAGAATTGGGCAACAATTTTTCTGCAGAATTCTGTTGGCATTCACTGAAAATTATAGTAATCTTTTTTTAATGCATATTTAAAAGAAAAAATATTACGGTACAAAACCGTCAACAGTTGCGGCACTAGGAGAAACCAACGAACTAGATTACGCTCAAATCCTGGATGAATATTTCTTCATGTTTGCTATTCCATTGCTGAGTGTTATTATGACAGCCAGGAACATAATATTTAGCAATTTGGAAAACAATAGCCTGAATATAGAATTACAATTGGTCTATAGATTATATTGAAGTTGAAAGTGAAATGCATATTAGCAAACACCAACTTTACAATATCATTGAGTATATGAATGCACTTTGGGGACATCCTGTATATTATATGCATATTAGATAGAGAGATAGACACACACAGACACACACACACACACTAACGCACATACACACAACCCTGCGAGTGCACGCACACACCCGTATATATATATGTGTGTATGAGTGTGTGTGCTTGTGTGTGTGTGAGTGTGTGTGTGCTTGTGTATGTGTGCGTGTGTGTGCGTGTGTGTGTGTGTATGTGCCTATATCTTCAAATTCCAGTGAGGTTGACTTCGCCAATCATCAGTTTCGGGGTCGATTAAATAAGTACCAGTCGAGCAATGCAGGGGATATAATTGACCTCCCCACTCACCGAAATTACTGACCTGCTGCCATAATTTGAAACTAATATTGAGAACGCCACCAAGAATAGTTTACGATACAGTTAGCTTTTTTTGTCAGTTATAAGAGATCGACATAAAGACAGACACACAAAAGCACAGACACACATACGCACAGACACAGACACACATTCACAAGAGCATACGCACATACAAGAATATACAGATACACACACACGGATGCACACAAATATATACATGAAGAGCATTATATATATTTGTATATATACATCGATTACTTGAATGGTAATTCCATTTACATATGTTCACATTTGCTTCACACTTCGCTGCTTCGAATCAATTGTTTCATGTTTACTCTATTATTTACACGAAAGGAAATTGTATATAAAATTCTATAAAAATTAGGAAGAAATATATATCCATGTATCTCTCCCTATCTATCTATATCCCTCTTTCACTCTCTCCCCTCATGATTGATATATATATATATATACATATATATAATATATATATATATATATATACATATATATAATATCGGTACTGTGTAAGTCAAATTTAAATCAAGCTATGTTATTTACTCAATGGAGCAGAACACATTATGATTTATAATATCCAACGGAAGAAGGCTAAACTATGCTGAGGCTATTATATCGAAACTCCACTTGATTAATAACTTAAGTGTTTCTTCGATTTCCTTTGTCTTATTCATCACTTAAAATTGTGATCAAATGTAATCACATTAAATCTATTGGGGTCTTTTAATGGTAATGTTGCTAGTCGTGATTGTGGAGTTGGTCTTTTTTTTTTGTTTTGATTTTGCTTTCCATTTTTGTGGATGTTCGATCCAATCAAGAATGTGTTTTCATATTTTTAGGCACTATATGTCTTAGACTAAGTGGGTGTGTCTGTGGCAGAAACGTTGGAGAAACATCACAACTTGTGTTATTTGTTCTCATTTATTATATTCGGAATTCGAATCCTACGTAAATAATATAATTCATGAGTAATGGATTGAAGTAAGAGACTTCAACAACTGTCGAAATTTCTGGCTTTAGGCATAAAAGAAAAGCAATGATATGCTTCATGGAACACTATTAAATAAGTCATTGATTTTATAATTTCGGTAGATTCTTGCCTGGTGAATATTTGGTTGCTTTTTCGTGGGGCATAGGGACCCATTAAACATATTTCCTTGTTTCATTGCTCAGGTTGAACATGTAAAGTTAAACATGACCGTGATAGTAATTCACATGATATCTAAGAGAAGCAAGGGACAACTTATACGGACGTGTGTCCATAGGCGTAGCTGTTTACGAGGGAATTTGAGTTCAGCACGTAAGATGCCAGAAGAAACTCTGCGGCAATTTTCTTTTTACGGCTCTCTAATTATTCCGTAAACTTATACACTTTTGAAAGCTAAACGAGAACATTAATAATAACAGTGGCAACGTTTGGTTGAAGGCAGCAACGCTAGGGGACAGTTGATCAGACGATTTAACCGACCTCGTTGTCCATACCAGATCGCCTTCCTCCCCTTCCTCATCCTCATCCTACTACTACTACTACTACTACTACTACTACTACTACTACTACTACTACTACTACTACTATTAATGCTGTTGATGATGGTAATGATGATGATGATGATGATGATGATGATGATGATGATGATGATGATGAACGGGATTATATATTTATTTCAATGAGAACGTTGCTTTCGTGTTACTAATTAAGTTTTATGAAATGTACATGAGTTTGAATTATGTTTATATTTATAGCTAAGCTATTATCATAAGGCGGTATACGTCTCTGAACATTTATATAAGTTGTTAGGTGTTATCTGTGAACTTGCATGCGTGTGTATACACGCGTGTGTGCATGTGTGCGTACGTGAGTGCGTGTGTGCGTGTTTGCGTACATGTGTAAATTGTGTACGTGCGGCGCGTTTGTTTGTTTGTGTGTGTATGTCTGTATTTGTGTGTGTTTGCGTGAGAGTGTATTTGTGTGTGTTTTTCTTTGTGTTTGTGTCTGTCTGACGGTGCTTGTGCAAGTGTGTATGTGTGTGTGTTTCTTTGTGCAAGTGTGTGTGTATGTGTGTATATGTGTGTGTGTTTGTTTGGAGGCTGCTCTTAAATAGTTGCGTTGGAATATGCGTATGAATAAAATAACAGTTTGCTAAAATTATAAGTGGTTGCTAACTTTATATATGATTATAAACACTCAACGATTTAGCATTGCGTGTATATGAATCTGCATTTCATTATTAATAAACATTAGGAGTAAGAAATATTATTGATATCCTTATTTAAAATCAATCAATATTTTGTAAGCCCGAAAAAAGGATGTACGTGATCAGGAATTGAAGAATTGCTCTTTGTTTAATAACTGCAATTATCCTCGAATCAATTATCAAAATAAACTAGTTGCTTTTCTTGTACTATAATGTAGAATAGATTTTAATTTCTATATTTTACTAACTTTCATGCACCGCCGCCACATTTCATGCTAAACATCACCAATCCGTAAACGTTGCTTTGTGCATTTCACAAACTCAGTATCTCTGTCACGCAAATTCGACTTGGCTTGCTCAATTTTATGTTAAGTAGATGATTGCCAACATTGTGGAAATCTCGTTGCCAGAGCTAGTCTAATCACAAGAAGCACAGTGCTTTCACATTCCTTTCCTGCTTTCGACTTGTCTTCAGCGGATGCACACTTGAGAAAATTCATCTAAATTATAATTGAGTATATTACTAATCTCATCGGCGAGCTCGTGCAAGAAGTTCTATGCAATGCTACAACTCTAGTAGTTGTTAGTCTCCGAGAAATCTTCACAGGAATATTCTCAAACGCGCGATAGCACACACGGACATATTCACATGCACATTTATCTATCTATCTATCTATCTATCTCTCTATCTATGTATCTATCTATCTATCTATATATATATATATATATATATA
>NC_068986.1:102337752-102342002 GCF_001194135.2 Octopus bimaculoides
TCTGCTTTTTTGTTCTATGTGCGCCATAAATATCGCCATCCATTTAGAGAAAAATTTGTAGTTTAGAATCAGTAGTTTTTTCACTGCTATTTCTAAATTTTCAGTATGTTAATTATTAATTCTATTACTAATTGACGATTCCCTGCCCTTATTCTTGTATATATATAGAGAGAGAGATAGATAGATAGATAGATAGATAGATAGATAGATAGATAGATAGATAGATAGATAGATAGATAGATATTCGAGTAGACTATTCAAACATGTAGGTGACGCAACTAGCTACTATACATGGGTAACTAGCGAACGTTTTCGACTTACATTAGGAAAAGGGGTCACAATGTGTGTAATATACAGCGATAGATTGAAACTACATTAAAACATTGGTCTTAGTCAAATAGTCTAGAAATGAAATTGTGACGTCATTAAGCTACATAATTTTGCACTCTTTAAGAAAGCCTTTACGGCAGCACTAATGACCCCCACGTGATCTATGAGCAGAAACGTTCTCTTACGGGTTAAAGAGTTAAAACATTACTATTCATGGCATAACGACAGTTCTAAACAGTGTGCGTATAAAGACACACATTTATATATCACTGTGTAGATAGAGACACACACACACACACACACACACACACACTCATATTTATATATGTAAGTATATGCGTGTGTGTGTGTCTGTGCGTGTGTGAGTACGTGCCTGCGTACATGTGTATGTTGTAGATACACGTGTACACGCTTCTGTATGTGTGAGTTTTGGGGCTGGGGAATTGTTCAACTTTCGCTATTAGCAAAAGAAAATAGCTTAGACATACTTTAGAGTACATTTAAGCTATTATAAATGAATTCTAAAATTTTATTTGTATCATGTCCGACATAATTAACAATCATTTCAAATGACTTTTAATTGTCTTTTTTATTTATTTATTTATTTAAAATTATTCTTGCTGTTGTGATAATAACGTATTTTATATAGACTACTAACAGCAGCCATTATAAAGCTTCCCGTTCAATCACATACCTTACTCTAAAAACATTTGCGGTATGTTTTCTTTGGATTTTATTTTAGTGTTATTTCCCGGAAAAAATTAACAATCGTTTTCCATTAATAGTGTGGCTGTGATTTTACATTTATTGCGTCCTAAAATTTTTATAGATTTTATTGTAACTTAAATTTTAATAAAAAAACATATAACAACGTAATTTCCGCGTATGTTGATGCGAAGTGTAGGAAAGAATACTCATACACATGTTTGTTCTTAGTTATGTACTGTGATGCGTATTTGACGGTCTGTTTGTAGCCTTTTATTCTTTGATAATATATAATAGTGTCAATAAATTTTGTGGCGATATCCTTGAGCAGAAACATGTAGAGAATTATATTGATACTATTAAATGGTTTGCAATTCAATGTATGATATTGAACGTCTATTTTTAAATATTCTATTAACACCGTTTATTGAGCACCCAATTTCTTGATAGGGGGAAACTATATAAAACTGGTATAAACGAAAGGCCGCGCAAACACTCATCAAGTTGGGAAGAGACACAGACAGACAACAGACAGAGAGGGAGGGAGAAACGTAATTAAAATCTGAGAGACGTACACGTGTAGATACAGACATATTTATATGTATGTATATATTATATGTGTATGTATGTCATTATTCAGTTTATTTAAAGATTTCTTTTCAATAGAGAAAGAATCGGTTTCTACATTACATCCAACGTTTCTTCATTGGAATGTCAACATCAACAACAGGATATTTTTTTGTTTGTTGGTATGTATGTTTGTATGTGCGGATTTGTATGTTATGTTTATGTATAGTTGCATATCTAGACATACTCATATACATTTAAATGATAAACTTCTGGAAAGGTTTATATATGTATGTATGTATGTGTGCGCTTATCTTTTATCCTCTGTCTTTTACATGTCTAAGTCATCAGACTGTTGCCATGCTGGAGCATTGCCTTGAAAACCTCTTAGTCGAATGTATTATTATTTTCCATTAAAGCCTGGTACTTATTCTACCTTTCACTTTTGCCGAACCGCTAGATTACGGAAACATAAACGAACCAACAACGGTTTTCAAGTGGTGTGTGTTGGGCCTCAAACACACACACATACACACACACACACACACACAAATATATACATGCATATATTTATTAAAAAAAGTCTTACTCTTAATAAAAGCCAGAGTGCGTGCGTTCCATTACATAAATGAAAAAGTATATAGTAAAAATGAAAATTAAACAACGCATAACGAATATTGAGTGCACAAACGGATGGAAGACAGACATAGAAGGTACTTAATTCTTCATCAGTTATCAGTCAGATGGTATTCCTCAGTTTCGCACAATAATGATAAGAATGAGATAGTTCCCAAACTGGCGGTGCCCGCGAAATTTGCGCAGAATATAGGACCGAGTGTAAAGGATGCATGGATAACAAGCGATACAGAAGTGGACATACAAAAGAAAAGAAATGTAGTTTAAGACGATGGAGAAGGAAAAAAACGAAATGAATAAGAAACGAACTAATTACAGGCTCAGGTCCAATAAAACAAAAACACAATTCTAAAGGATTATAGAGGTGAGGAAGAGCAAGCGGTGCACCAGTGGGGCACAGATAATTTTTGGATTGTCCTCTAAGTGTTACGCACCATTCATATTCTTTTGGCTGTATTGTGTTCGCTTCTTATTTATTTCGTCTTTGTCCTTCATCCATCGTCATAAAATTCCATTTACTCACTTTTGTATCTTCACTTCTGTATCACTTTACATCCATATAAAGTTTGCTCTCGGTCCTAGATTATTTACAACTTTGGCGGTCACCGTCTGCATGAGAAGCATCTCAGTCTTATCATTAATGGTGGAACAATGAGTAATACCATCGGGTTGATATTTGATGAAGAATTAGGGACCATGTACATCTGTCTACCATCCGTTTGTGAGCACACCATACACACACGAACGGACACACACACACACACACACACATACACACACACACACAAACACACACACACACACACGCACACACACACATATATATATATATGTATATATATATATATATATATATACGACGGGCTTCTTTAAGTTTCCTTCCACCATACTCACAAGTCCTTGGTCGAAGTACCGCGCAGTGGGACTGAACTCAGAGCAATGTTTCTTGCCAAACAAACACACCTGCACCTATATGTATGTATGTATGTGTGTGTGTGTGTGTGTGTGTGTGTAGGTGTGTATGTACACAGTTGTTGAACCTGAAGGTGGATTTATTGAATGATATTACAGAAAAGAAAGTGTATTGTTATCCTCATCGCATTTCTTTGATAAATAAAATTATATTTTTATACCATATATATATTTTTTTTCTTATAAACATAAATATCGTGTTAACATCAACTATCTCACACACCCTCTTTATGTATACATATACGACGGAATTTTTCGTCAACGAAATTCAGTCATAAGTCTGTAGTAGGCTCGAGGCTATAGCAATCAGTTGCCCAGTGTGCCACGCAATGGGTCCGAACCCGAAACCATGTTGTTAAGAAGCAGGCTTTTTGTGAAGCAGCCACGCCTACACCTCACTTAACATTTTCCTTCTAGAAATGTTTACTTGCCCTATTTCATTAGCCTTTTCCTTTACAATTTAATCTACATTTACTGCACGATCGGAAATATAGACGATCGGGCTTGTTATGATTAATGTTAACTTTAAATTAGGGATAATCTGTAGCTCTTTCTTCTTTTTCCTAAATATCCTCTCTTTCCTGATTTGTTGCATGACTTTTTACTTGTGGGGCTTTAAATTCTGTAATTTTTCAATGTAAACCTTATTTAACTCAGAAGAAACGTGCTCTGAGTTTGAAATTGAATATATCAAAGAATGATTCTAGGCATGAATTTCTTGATCTGTTTCTTAGGATAATTGAAGGCGGCACTCGTATCTTGTCGTCCATGTTTTTTTTTTGATTTTCGATACATTCATACCTATTCATACATCCGCACAGCAACACTCAGTTACTGATATATATACAAAATATGCTTACATACTCATGTATGCATCAATATGCATATATATGCTTATACATGTATATTCAAGTAGATATATTTGTATACATATGTAGATATGTGTGTATATGAGTGTGGGATGTAAGTTTGTAAATGTCTATATACATAGATACATATATATATATACATATATATATATATATATATACATATATATA
>NC_068986.1:102342341-102346672 GCF_001194135.2 Octopus bimaculoides
CGCTCTTCCGATCTTCTATGAGACGCTGCTATATATATGCGTGTGTGTGTGTGTGTGTATGAATGTATGTATGTATGTATGTATGTATGTATGTATATATGTATATATGTATTATATATTCATAGACACAGTCATACATATACACATATACATAAAGAGAGTAAGAGAGGGAAAGATAGAGACAGAGAGAAAGGGAGAGAGCATTTGAATTGAAAAGTGAAGTATTTGGGAGAAACTCTTTCATGTTACAATCCCAAAAGTATCAAAACGGAACTGACAAATATTAAATATCTAAAACTGAGATTTGCAAAACGAAGTGAGTTGCAAACTCTATTCTCCGTGTGTGTGTGTGTATACATCTATAATTATGTATATTGTAATTGTCCTTCCAAGGACAGAAAGGGAACAGAGGCATCCTTTAATTTGTCACCGTGTACATCGTCGAGTATTTCCATCTCACAGCACTCCCCACCACTCTATACCACTCTACAAAGTGTTCGATTTGCCCACCCCACCTCTGCTGTTTACGAAAATACTCCAGTTTCTAACTCCTTCTGTCTAAACAACAAATCAAGTTGTTTATGTAAATCTTCCCGTACACATTTCCTGAAGGTGCTCGTCCGTCATGTTCCTGGATTATAGACACATTCTCCTTGCTTCCCCTTTTAAACTGAAAATCCAGCTTCAATCTAACTCACATTCGGTTATTCCACTTCTACTATCCACATATCACTGCTTCTGTAAAGCAGCTTGCCTATGCACACACTCGTTGTCCTTAACATACATATACATATATTCAAACATACACACACCTCTGTTAATCTAACGTCGCTTCCTCCTCGCACACACAGAGGTACATACACGCATACATACGTTCTAGAAGGCAGTTATACCGGCGTGCGCACATACATATACAGGTACATGTCTACAGTTCGCAAATTTAAATACGATGGGGAGCTGAAATATTCCTGGCTTCAAGGGTATCGCAAAAGGCCTGGCAGGCCCCAACATTCCGAGTACTTTTACAGGGCCTAGAAAAACATGAGGGACCGCTGCACTGAATGTTTGAATATGAAAGGGGGAGTATGTTGCATAAAATCATAATTAACTGATCCTCCTGTATTTACTTTTACCCAAAGCACACCCTCGTACATATCGCTATTCGCACATATCTCCATTCGCCCATCGTATCCTCGTTCACACAGATGTGCTCATGCCCTGGCACACACCTGGAGACACACTTACCCACATTGTCCTTATTTCATGTACGCACATTCATTCTCATACGCATAAATACATGCATATTTCTTCAGTTATAGAAGCATATGCACACATGACTACACATCTGCACTCAAAGTCACTGACGCCCACTCACACAGACTTTTGCTCCAAATCTGTTGGCACACATAAACACACATATAGATACAAGCTTAGAAACGCATGCATTTGCATAAACGCCTGCATACAAATTTCCATACATACGCGCACGCGTACATATACAACGCATTCACACACAGCCGTACTTTTGTTTATATATTTTGACTCTTCCGCCATTGTATACAGCTGAGAATCATGCCTTGCAACCCACTTCCATATTTCACGCCTGTTTGACTTTTAATTGTTTTTCAGATCCAAAACATGTTTCCCTCCCAGCACTTTGTATCCTATATTTCTGTTCTCTTACTTTCTACTCTCTACGCCAAATTTTCCACGCTGCCACTTCTTTTCTCTTTTGTTTTTTTTAATATGTAAATCATATTTGTCCTTCTCCACAAGTATTTTGGCTCCATTCATGTCAACAACTTTTTTCCTCAAAGTTATATTTTCACCAGCGCCATACAAGCTGAATTTCTGAATTGGAGTCACGAGTAAAATTATATTCTTTCTGTATTTTTCTTCATTGTCTTTCATCGCAAATTCTGAACCACAAGTAATTTACATAACACAAACCTAAGTAAATAAAAACATGTTTTTTTTTAATTTCCAAAGGCTTCTCCACTTAATCATGCCTTTCAGGCACATTTCAGTAGTGATGGATGTCATAAAATTGCTATTCTTGAAACTAACTTTCTGCAAAATTTCCTTTTTTAACATCTCACATACACTCACAAAAAACGTTTTTTTTTTTTTGGCGTTTATTACTTTTCGTATATTTTCCGGGGTTTTTTTTTTTCCAGCCTAGTTTTCCATTTTGTAAAAACAAATATCCAGATAAGAAAAGATATTGAATTAAATCTGCAAATCTCGGTTGTATGAGCTGCTGAATATAACAGTTGAACAATATTACACGAATTTAAAGAATATTTCTTCACTCCAATATGAGAATATATATATATGTATGTTGATAGCAAACTTGACTCGAAAACAAGAAGGTAGTTAACCCTCGCCACGTAGGATAATATTTCCAAAGACAATGTACAGAATAAAGCAAATATAAAGCATTATAATTCCTACAAAAATCCTTTTTCAGGTCTTCCTTTATATCAGGTCCTTGACATGAGAAAAATGTGGATAGGTTGCATTTACCATGATACTAGCTATCGTCAGCTAAACAATCCTTAGGGTAACCACAGATCTAGACTCAGATGAGACATATCATCAATTAATAAGCGTAAAGGAGAAAATGACTAGAAATTGAAACGTACCGTTCCTGAGAAGACCAGCTGTAAATAAATTTCGCAATGTCAGAAAGTGATAGAAGAGGGTGACTTTGCCTTAGTATATATTACTTCAGTTAAAATATTCTTTTCTCCATCACAGAAAATTGAAATCAACTCTTATCCTTAATTTCATTAAAATACGTTTTTTTTTTCTTGCATTTTGTTTTTTTATCACATTAACGACAAAGAGAATTTTAAACAATTCATTTAATTTTACTGTTTAATAGCATGAAGAGATTCGGGAATTTGAAAAATATGATTATTAAAAATCTCAAATTTTATTTCTGAAACGGGAATTATTAAAAGTGTTTCAGAATCTACAGTATCATAAAATATAAGAAAATACTGAAAAAAAAAAGAATAATCATTTTAATCATGACAGCTATTCCAAAGACATGATGAAGGGTGGTGGCAATTAAAGCCTGTCTTTTACTTACATTTTTTTCTTTTTGCTTCGTTTCTGCTACAAAATTATTGCTGCTGACATTTGAATGTGGAATATTATGAGATTATTGAAAAAAGAATGAAAAATGAAATCATATATTATTCCTCATATCTATGCTGAAATACGGACCCACACGCGCGCGCGCGCATGCAGACATGTATTATAAATAGTTGGACAAATAGATAGATGCGTATATACACATATACATACATATATAAGTGTGTGCGTGCATTTATACATACATGTTTGTCATTCGTATCATAATCACCTTTATTTTTATTATTAATGACATTTGTCTCAATAGTGTTGTTATTATTATTATTATCATAGATAATATGGTGACAAGCTGCCAAAAACTCCTAAGATGATCCTAGAATTAATGAGGAAGACCAGAGTCAAATCTTCAGCCTAGGAAAGGAAAAGGAAAAAAGAAGAAGAAAAAGAAAAAAATAAGAGAAAAGATGCAAAAGTGTAGTTATGTCCCCTTCCACCATAAAACCATAAAACGACTGAATGGATGGGGGCTCAATCAGGCGAGCGTTGCAATTTCCAGTTTGGTAACGGGAAATTATCAATATGTTTGCATCCGCTTATATTCCATATTTGGATTTCAACAGTGTGGTGGGGTTGTTAGATCTGAAAGGTGGCTGTGATTTTTTAGTTATGCATATCTTGCATATCATTTGGTCCACTAACGTCATGTGTGGTCTTCTGAACTATCTTCCACTTGACTGTACACCGTGTGCCGTTAGACTTCAAACCCAATACATAGCAAGCCAAGGCAGTCTAATTGCATTTGTGCCCGTGGAAGAAGGAAGCTATATCGTTAACATAGCAATGTTTGAAATCAGCTTCTCATAACCCGACGTAATTCTTCTTTTAGGCTATTTTATCATCTAGCGTAGCTGAAACTTCATCTAACACATGATGGATTAAATCATACCTACCTGGCCGAATAGACATACTCACGCGTTTCGACAGTTACGACTTCAAGGAAACTCTTGGTGGTGTTAATATGGAAGGATGATCTCCGTGCTAGGGCTGCAGGTATAAAATAAATTGACTGAGCACTTGTTGAATATATGTTGTTACCGGCAATTTACAGGAATTGTCCACCCTTGTTGAATATAATATTAAAGGAGAAGGGTACGAAGAAAATTATTCACCTCGGTTTACTTTTGGATCTATAACGATTAACAGAAATAAGCCTATGTATTTATATATAT
>NC_068986.1:102346748-102351922 GCF_001194135.2 Octopus bimaculoides
TATATATATATATATATATCCATATGCATATATGTATGTGAAATTTGGTGTAAGATAAAAACTTCAGATATTTGCCTTAAACATTAAATCAAATAAATTCATAATTCAAATGTATAACGTAAGATATTATTCCATTGCATTAACTACATATTTATTGGGTTGACAATTAAAGAAGAATTCAACGCTGACGATTAGGTCCCTTCTCTTGAATAGCCGTGTTGAGTCATTCCATCTGTTGAGCCGTTCCATCCACGTTGACAGTTTGGTTCCGTTCAAGCAATAAGTAATGGATAATCTCTTCCTAGTATCACCATATGCACAACATCGTTTTATGCGGATGAAGATCTTGTTTCGTGCAGTGCCATTCCTTACGCTGCTTCATACTGATGTACAGGCACAATTTTTCGACGCCAGTAACGATTCGGTAATGGAATCGTTGCTTGTGTTCATGAGTTGAACGGTGACGAGCAAGCAAACTAGTGGAGAGTGTGGCTCGTTGATTTTTGTTGTTCACATTTAATGCATGCAGAACCCAAGCTCCATGCTTCTGAAGCTTTCCTATCGAGTGAAGATGCTTCTCTATAGCAGTGTAGGAGCATTTTATTTTCTCTGCCAGTTCCCTTGTCGTTTAGCGATAATTTTCTTGCAGAAGTTGGTTCAATCGCTTTTCATCGAACTCAACTGGATGGCCAGAATGAGGTGTGTCTTTTAAGTCAAAAATTCCACTTTTGAACCTGGAATACCAATCACGAGCGGCTCTCTCAGCTATGGCACACCCTCCAAATTTCGCGAGCAGCTTTTGCGGTCTTAGAACCTTGATTAAAAGCAAAAAGAAAGAGTTGTCGAAAATGCTCGTTTTCTTAACTTGACATTCCATTTTAATGATTTGAAAATAAACAAAAATTAACTAAAATTAACTAGAAAAAAATAGATTCCAAAATTATTCAAAAATAGAATTCTCGAAAAAATTAGGTTCCAAAATTTAAAACTCAATAAATTCCAAAATTTAAACATCGGTGTAGAACTTAGTTGCCAACCCAATATATTAAGACATAGATGATAAGAATATAGAAATATAAGGATATAAACATAAAAAAATTTTTTTTTTAAACATAAAGATATGTAGGGAGTACCATGAAAGTATAAAGTATAGTTAGAATAGATTAAAGGAAGTGATAGAAAGGATCAGTCTAAACCTAATACCGTTTCAGAAAAGTTTTAAGGGACTGTAGGAAATAATGTATGTTCTCTGTTTCAGTGAAGTAGGAAACGTTGACAATATAGATATACGTGAAGGTATACAGCGTTATTATTGTCTATTTCTGTTCCCAACTAAAGAACATAGTACCTACATATAAACACTTAGTTTTATATAAACAGTATTGACTTGTCAATCAGCTGATTGTTCTCTGTGATTTGCTCACTGCCAGTATACGGATTCAAGATACGTTTCCTTCTTTGGCATGATTTCAATTATCACACTTACAAGTCTAGGGAAGAAAAACACTTTCCAATATTCAGTCACTTATTCGCCAAATTATATATGTCTTCTCTAACTTTGAATGAAATCAGAGGAATTTTTTTCTCATGCACTTCCAGTAATAGTAATTTATTGTTCAGGTCTAAATGTGATCTATACGAGTCACTCCGTATTCTCATATATCACATTGATAGCATTAACACCTTCTAATTCCGCTTAAGCGATATTTTGCTTTGCCACTTGTTGGACTTCTGATTATCAACATAAGAATACAAATTAGTCGTTTCACACCTAACTTCCATACAATTCAGCCAACCATGAGAGTGCGAAACGCCAATACACTCAATCAAATGCAGGCGTTATAAATTAAAATAAGTAAAGAAAGGATAAATCATTTATGAATATAATGTTTAAAGAAGGCCACGGAAGCTTTATATATGTTTCATATAATTAGCAACAGTATAATTTAATGGAATATTAATTGTATAATTATTTGAACTCATTTTCCTATGATTTCACAGATTATCAACTAAACATATAATGTTGTAACTGTTACTCTATAACATTAATCATTATAAAATTATTTACGATTTACTTGAAATATGTCTCTTCCTGGTAATTACGACACACACTTGAGAACACTTCTTACGCCAGACACGTAATATCGTTAATCATTGATAAATTCAGATAACAATAAAATTCATTACAGTACATGTAATATTTCAAAAGTGATTTTATGAATGTATTTCACCATATTTTATATAACACTTAGCAAGACTTAAATGAGCGTTATTTAGTGTCTATAAATTGAACGCAGTTTAAAAACATTCAGATCATGTTCAGTTTGGTATAGATTTAAAGCTTTGCAGAAATCGAATGCTACTGAGGTGTTAGTTTTTCAATGTATCTTGTTCTCTCTGGTGTACCTAAAACATTGTTTTATTATCTGTCCATGATATACAGATTTCAAGCGGGACACGTTTTACATGAATTATATTCAGGAATGTTGCTATAATTTTATTAATTCAGTCATACCTATGAGTTATTTAGGAATTATATAATCACGAGCAATAGGGAGTACATTTTTGGTATAGTACTTTTATATGAAGATATTATTTTTAGGAAACGAAATTGTCAATCATTAGATGTAAGCGAATGTGAAATATAAAACAATTTGTGTTACTAAATCTCAAGTGGAGTAGGGGGACAATCTTAATCTGTAATACCTACCAAAGAAATGAAAGAAGACAAAATAATTATATGGAACGTAGTGACATTTGTTTTATAAAACGAAAACGTTAGCAGAGAGAAAAAAAGGACACAAATGTTTAGCTAATACAGTTCTTAATTTTGTTACTTCACGCTATCTTTATTAAGCATACCTACGCATAAATGTAAATACACATGCAATACACACGTACAGAGACACACACGCACACAGATGTACATAGATACTTATACGCACATATGAATATATTCATACAAGCACAAACACATGCATATATATGTAGGTACGTGTGTGTATGTGAATATGGTTATGCACTTGCCCATTCTTTCTTATTTACAATGAATCATTCTTGATAATTCTGTTGGCGCAACTACCAATATTATCTAAACTACAACAAAAATATTATCTAAGAGATATCGGTATGCTTTGAAATTTAGTTACTCTTCTATCAAGATAGCTTTTATGGACTTGAACAGTTATAACGGCTTTTATTTATCGATTGCATCTTTTTCATGCTAAAGAACTTTTAAGATATTTCATTAAACATCGTAAATTTAATCAAGTTTCCCTATAAATATTACAATGAACGTTCACCAACAGAATGTTTCATTTTTAAAGTGAAATTTGAAACAAAACATTTATAATGTCGATATGCGATGTTATAGTATATAAAGGAATCAATGACGTACGTTTTGTGAACAAAATATTTCCAATTAGTTCTTGTCCGTTTTTCCTACTTTCAAAGACAACTGTTTCTTTTTCCTTTCTTTTTTTTTTTTTTTTACATATGACAGTTTAATATAATGAAATATTTTACTGCAACCATTTATGAATTTCGTGCAGGTAACCAAAAACTTAATCCGCTCACAAGGTATTATTCTATCCAAAATGAAATATAAAAATGCGATATATGAACGTTATTTGAAACATGAGCATTTAACGTATATTCAATCAATATATTACTTGTGGTCGTGTTTGCTTCAATGTAACTTATTTTTAAAATGTATATTTTGGCAGAAAATGAGGTTGGCATCACTTAAGGACTTGCAATAATGTTTGGAAGTAATATGATTTGAAATGTTAGCGTTCTTGTTTAAGATTTGTGATATGTATTAATGTGTACACTTTCACGCAACTTGCATTTAATGTAATACGAAAGCACTGCGACACGAAGAAAACATTGAAGAAAAAACGAAATAGGTAAAAGCATAAATATTGCAGAACGCCATTTATAGCTTAATGCCTGTTAGAAAGTGCTTATTATGGATGTAATATTTTATAGAAAACAACTTATTTCATTTGAAGAGCAATTTACAAACATAAAATTCATTTTGATGTTGAAGTACATTATGTTTGTTTCATTTTCTCTCCGCCCGCAAAATTATTCGATGTTGAAGAAAATTAAATCAAAAGATAAAATAAATGTGGTTAAATATTTATTCGATTTGTTATAAATATAACTTAATTTTGAAAAAAATAAAAATACTTGATATGAAGAAAAGTTTCATATTAACTTACGAAACAAAATCTAACATTACAAAATTACATATGAAGTCCAGAAAAACGAAATTCAGTAATCCACTTCGTTAATTTAGCTTCTTTTGCAGAAATGATTTCCTTCAATCGAATTCCTGTGTATATGCGTAAAGCCTTAATATTTTTTTCGTTGTAATATTCGCGAGTTTCAGAGATATTTTGCTCCTGAATCTCATCAATTTTCCTCTAATATGAAAACGTCAAATACTCCAATCAAATTGTTTGTTGCTTTTAATGTTATAAGGACTCATCCTACAGTCTCGTAGAAATCCTACTTTTGTTTGTAAATGTCAATCGTCTCCATTTCAAATTAACAAGTTCATTACTTGCTACACACATGGACAACACGGGCAAACATCTGCCGAACTACAGTGTATGAAAAGCATATTAACTTAAATAGTCTCCCATCGAATTTATCTTTATGATGGCCCTAACGTTGACGCAAGTTGCCGACAAACATACAAATTTAATCCTGTTCTTTGTAAAACATAGAATTCTATTCTTGAATATATAATATGAATGTTGATGACTATGATACCAGAAGCATAAACGCGACCAATAAGGGGCTTTAATCTCATCTATGGGTGGGAATAACTGGTGTGGTCCTCTACTTTTTTGTATATTACTATCATCTCTGAATTTTTGCTTTATTTATACATAATTTAAAAGATTTATGGTGAATAACAAATATCAATTGTAAAAACATAACACTTCAACTATAATCCTTTTACTAGTAATTTCTCAATTGTACATTTTAATACATTTCTTTATATACGAATGATATGTAATGTGAACATTTTCCTTTCATGTACTCTGTCACACTTTCAAACTTCACCACTCCGAATTAGCAATTATATTTGACTGAATATTTATATGTACCAGTCTCTCTCACTCTCTCTCTCTCTCTCTCTCTCTCTCTCTCTCTCTCTC
>NC_068986.1:102351978-102353269 GCF_001194135.2 Octopus bimaculoides
ATATATATATATATATATATAAGGTTGAGGATGGTATTGGATTTAACCAAACCGAGGAGGATACAGGTAATACCGAGTAAGTGCTGTATACCGATTAGTTTGCCCCAGTCTTTGTATGAACAGGATTGGGTATCATAAGTCATGTATTAGCGTGTGTATATGTAAATATATAAAAAACAAAAAGATAAAGAGAGCAGAGGTAAGGTTGAAGAATGTTATGGATAGAGTCTTACAGCTGTTTCTGGGAAGATCCAGTACTTCCCTTCATCGGAGACAGAAAAAATAAAGTAATCTATTATTATATCCATAGGCGGATATTTTTAGTATGAAGTGGTAAAGAGTGTGATGTGCTGAAAAATGAGAGAACAGTACTTGAAGTGTAGTTTCATTCCAGTGGTAAATATCCGTGTAGAAATCCGTGCAAAATAATCCTTGTGTGTATAATCCGGAAATTTATGTTGGAACGAAATACATACAAATACAATTCTCCCACTCTACTTAATCGATATAACGAAGCGTTTAGCAACTGCAACCACCGCTCTTTCCACACATTCAGGTTCTATCACAAGCAAAATTGCACAAATGATCACGCAACATAATAACACAACCCCCCACAGGCAACCTATTCAACCTGGCAAAAACATCCATCTTTCATCATCTTTTGAATAGGATTATTTCATTTCGATCATCTCACCACACATATACCACCAAATCTATTTCTCCTATTCTCATTTTCACAAGAACACCACCTACACAAACAGACTACGTCACCTCTTTCAATCCCTTTCCACCGTCTATAAATAGGCTTGGCAGCATCCTAAAATATGATACTACTAACTACCTTTCTCACCCATCCCTTTCCTTTATCTCTGTCCTTGGTTTATCACTCATAACCCCACCACCTATATACTATACACACGCATTCCTTCCTACTCACTAGACCTTTTAACCTCATCTCCCTATTCCTCCTTCACTCTATATGCTCATCCCCTCTACCCTGTTAAGACCAACTGACCATAAATAAATCGCTACCATCCTCCGCCTCTATATCTTTCACATTCTGTCTTCTTGACTTGACCTAATTACCGCTCACTTTTCACTTGACTTGAACACTCTTCAAGAAAACAAGCAAAAATCCATCACAATATGGAATATATGTACCTCTGCTATCTATGCTATATCACCTTTCGTTCCAACATAAATTTCCGGATTATTCACACAAGGATTACTTTGCACGGATTTCTACACGGATATTTACCACTGGAATGAAACTACACTTCAAGTACTGTTC
>NC_068986.1:102353731-102355406 GCF_001194135.2 Octopus bimaculoides
TATATATATATGTCTATATATATATGCATGATGATCCTATTTAGCCTGCATGGTTTTTCATAATATTCGGTGAGATAATAATGCTTAAATTTGATATTAAAGAATTGTGGTGTAAAAGATGCATAGACTTTTCACAAAATTTGAAATATACCTAAGCATTTTTATCCGTGTATGGTGCTACTTCATACCTTTCCTAGAATCGTTGGCCTCATATAAAGTGTGACATAATGCTTTCATATTTTGATACAACGCCAGCGGTTACTACGCCCAAATACGCAGCTAATAACAGTCATTATTAATACCTAAAGGGCTAAATACAAAGTCGAGAATGGTCGAACTGGAACTGGAAGGTAATCAAAGATGAGATGCCGCTAGATTTCAAATAGTACTTTATTATCTCGAAGATGTCTCCCAGACATAGATATTCAATTAATTTTTTTTTTTTAAATCTAGACACTGGAAGGTGAGAGAGAGAGAGAAGGAGAGAGAGGGAAAGAAAGAAAGAGACACGTAACGAGCTTTTGCTTCTTTCACCCTTCGTTTACCAAATACTCTCACAAGGCTTTTTTCATCCCGGGAGTATACTAATGACAATTGCCCGAAGTTCTATGCATCCCAATGGAATTGAAAGGGATGCAAACTAGTTACAAACTAGTCACTGCGCTTCTCAGCATAACTGCCCCTGTATGTATATTCCTTATCACTCTAGCTATATAGATCTGCCACCCAAAGACTGATATTGGAAAACATATTTTCTTTTCTTTTTCAATTTAATGTAAAGGTGAACGAATTCAATTTGTCTATTTGCTCATAATTCTCCAAGTAATCGTATGTTACCGTCAATTTCTCTACTGCCTAATTGAAAGAAATCGTTGTTTAGCTTCCCCCCCCCCCACTTGTTATTCATATCGAAACATCTCGTGAACTTTAATTTCATAAAATATCTGTCAACATCCAAGAAAACTATATTGTTCGTATCAGAACTGCAATAACTACAAAATGTCATTCTCTAACAGTGCGTAGTACACAAATTAAACATCGACTTGTATCTCTCATTCTTGCACTCGTCTGAAGCTAGCTGTTCTCTAAGTTTGTGATTCTAACTATATATGTTCTGCAAAATTTATGCGTATCTGCATATTGTAGTTAATATTAAGTTTTTAAAACATCCATTAAACATTATTCACTGCAAATTTACCCACCTATATATATTTATCAGAAGTAAAATGTCTGATTAACCAAAATAAATTAACTGGAAATGAATATCCACAATTATTAACTGGAAATGAATACAAACGTAATGTACACTGACACCAGCATATTTTCATATCTTAGCTAATATATAAGTATATAGGAGAGGCTTGTTGAATAAATCGCATTTGCTATGCAAAATATAGCACTGATCATTTTATTTTATCATCGTTTCTTTATTTAACTACAACTATCGGTATTCTACATAGAGCTGCATGTCTGCTTGTTCATTATGGAATAAGTTAAATATAGTTCCCCAAATCATTTCAAATTTCCAATATTGTTATAAAGTCCCAAATGCATTGTGATGTTTTCATATTGTAGTTCCACTAGTGCTAATTTCTCAGTTTTAATATAACACATATGAGATACAATTAATATCACTGATATATGAACAGTACGTTTTCAAAATATATAGCCGCAC
>NC_068986.1:102356111-102364282 GCF_001194135.2 Octopus bimaculoides
TGTGTGTGTGTGTGTGTATGTGTGTGTGTGTATGTGTGTGTGTGTATGTTGATGAATATATGTGATAATATTTCTTATTGCACAAATTAATAAGTCACGAACAGCCTGAAGTTATAAAGTCAAACATACGTCATTTAGTTGTTCATTAAAATATATTTATATTAGAGAATATGGTGAAAAACCTAAGCAACACCATTTAGAAAGAATAATATAATTAAAATATATAATAAGAACTATCACATTGAAAAAAGAATCGAATTTGCCCATTAAGTCGAGTTAATTGGAAAACGTTACACGTTCATTAAAATTCCAGCATATGACATTTACATTTGATGTACTAATTATATATTATGCTAATGACTGGAAATAATTTCATTCATTCGATATGTTCGGTGACACTAGGGGACCTGCACTGAATACGTGAAATATTTTAATCCCGCAGAGTATTCTTTTATATGTAAATATATTCTGTGAATATCTATGTATCACATCGTTTGTTCCCGTGATAATTATATTCATCACAATATTAGCAATATTCGACCCCGGAGGAGTATTTGTATGCAACATTCATTAAATTGATATCATAATATAAACAAGGGTTGCTGAAGTTGTTTGCGCTTTAATTCTCTGAAATATCTATAGAAATAATAACATATTTAAAACGTTCACAATTAAGATTTGCATGCATTAATTTTCTAAACTATTTCGCACAATCTGATGACATATTTGTAAGCTTTACAGGTTCAATACGCATGTGATGTGATATCAATTCAGTTGTAAAGATTTAAAGTAAGGGAAGGGCAATACGTTTATCTTCTTATTTCTATTCTCTCCGAATGGTGAAATCTTATCAGAGAGACAATAAGATTGACAATAAGTTGTGGGTCCGTAAAAACACACCGGATGGTTTTGATGTTAGAATGGAAAGTTCTGATTCAGCACAAGTAGCTGATTTAGTCTATACATATATACTTTTTTGAAATAGCAGAACAGTTTGCAAACATAAATGGAGGTCTATATCGTGATGATTGCTTACATTACCTTCAAAATGTTTCTGACCAAAAAGTACAAAAAGTTAAGAATAGCTTAGTTCAGTTTTTTTTCCATAGAATGGGCTTAAGCATCGTTTTTTGATGATGATGTAACGAAAACCAACTTTTTAGATATTAACTTAACTTACACAATAATTCGCACTTCCCATATCACAAACCATCAGCCAACCTTATGTATATTAGCAAATTCAGTAATCATTCTACGGCAATTACTAGGAACTTAGTGAAGAATATTTCATTTAGATTGTGTAAGTTACTGCTAATTTTGAAATTTTCAATGACAAGGCCGAATTTTATAACTCTGCTTTTACTTAAAGCAGGTTATACAGAGAAAGTTACCTCCATTAATTCCATTCAATCTTATTCTACTTTTACTAATGGAGATATGAAATCTAGTTGTAATAATATAAACGATATCGATTTCAATTTAGACGCCAACACCAAACAGAGGAAGGGAGATAACCCTTATTTAAACTCCTATTATCGTTCTAAAGGTAAATATATGTCTTTCAAAAATAGTTACACTAAACATAAGGTAACTAATAAAAAAAAATGGTTAATTATTCCTTAAGGGAGGCAAATAAAATCTAATCTTCATTTGCTGTTTCGTGAAGCTATTATTAGGAATTTTCCAAAGAATTCTAGGTATTACTCTATTATCAACTCGCACACGGATAGGATTGGTTTTTCCAACACAAAAATCTTTTACAAATAATCTCCTCACATAATATTAGTCTGTTAAATAGGGATACATTAACTAATACTAATCTTAATTTAGCTAATACAATCCATCTCCGTAGAAATATTAATAACAAGATTATTAAAACAGAATGAAGTTTATGTCAAGTAACTCTAAAATTAAAAATTATATATACCAGTGTAAAATTACTTCTGGTATATAGGCAGATCATCTTCTCAGTTATCTAAAAGAATTTCCAATCATTACTCTACGTTTAGGGATTGGAATAAACGTAACAGTACAGGGCTTAGTAAATTAATTTGGTATCTAAAAGGCCACAATTAACAATTTAATTTAGATTGGTTGATTCCCCCAATTTTGGTACTTCTCAATTTCGATTCTCTCGATTTGAAGGAATTGTGTCTTCTCTGTATTTCTGAACTATTTTTTATACTTTTTTTCTAAAAATCCCCTTGTAAACACGGTTATAGAGCGCGCATACCGATGTAAACATTGGCAGAAACACACCTTTATTTCATATAAGTGATATCTATCATTATATATAATTTAAACATTAATTTTCTTCTTACATTTTACATTCACTAGACATATCGTTTCCAAGACTTTAGAGCTTTATCTAAGTTACATATCGCTATATACGTCTCATTTATTTGTTTGTTTTTTTTTCTGTCTTTTACCCCTCCTCTTTCTATATGCAATCTTTGACGTTATATCCTCTAGCGCTATTTTAATACAAACTTAATAGCGTTCAGTTAATCTTTATACGTATGCATCATATTCTGTTAAAAAGTCTTATTAACGAGTTTCATTTCTTCATTTCCCCGAAGAGAAGATTACATTGTTTTACACCATTTTATTCCTTTAGAATAGTACCAGTGATATCTTCGAAACATGTGTCGATGTAAAAGAATTTCAATAACATAAACGTTTAGCTGCATTTATATGAATATATATATATATATATATATATATATATATACACCAACTTACGTTTGGTTAAACGAACAACCGTTGAATTTGGAATAACTGTAATCACGTAAATCCATTCTAAATTTAGGCAATCTTTTTTCTCTTAAAACGCATATCATCGGCAAATTTTACATGGACTATTTATTCTATAAGGAATTTTCCCGTGACATTTGTCGCTTCAATAAACTTCTTATTTTCTTCACTACTGATGCTTCTCGGACGCTAATCACACCAGACTTGAAGAGATTTATATTAATTTATAGAAAATAGACGCAAAAATAATTTCAATATTTCGAGTGATTTTCAATAGGAAAAAAATCACTTTGTTATTTAAGTAAATAATGTATATTATATAATTATAGTGTGTTATGGTTTCTTGTGTCTTATAAAGCGCGTCGGTTTCAGATGAATTTAATCATTGTATATAAAAGCAACTAAAATATAAAGTACTTAGAATCATGGCTATGTTACAAATGGAATTAGTGCACGATATTGCAAGCAGTAAAATACAGATATCGTCAGCCAAATATAAATTTATTCTCCAGCTTCTACTGCAGCAAACCAAAAAAAGATATTCAAATTAGGACTTAGTTTGAATGGCATTTATAAACCTTGCATATGTCAGTTTACAAGCCAAAGCTCTTTATATATTTTTTCCCTTGTCTCACATGTCAGATTATCGTTAGGCTTATCGGAAATCTAAAAATCCTATTTTCTCTGGTGAATCATTGTAATTCTATGAAATAATCGATGAATGCGAAATATATTTGCGTCTAACCCCAGATGTTGGTGCATAATTTGCGTTCACAAATTCGAGTTGTTTGAGCAAGGAATCAGAGTAATAATTATCGTAGCGTTTGAAGTTAAGTCTTGTTATCACAATTATAAACTGTGTAGTTCGTAAATATAATCATATAATAGTTAAGAGATAGGCTAGTCAATAAGACGATATGTCTGACCAAAGCTTTTACAAGTCATGAACCTGCCACATCGTAAATCTATATTTCATGTTCAAACATTAACCTTTCCTATGTTCTAATTTACCGCCTGTATATATATAAATATATATATGTAATTTTTTTTGAGAATGAGATAAAAAAAACAGGGCTCTGTAGATTTCAGAGCATTTATACTTAGAAGGTCTTACAACTGTTTCCGGGTTATTTACTATATCCCTTCATCGGAGACTGTGTGAGAAAATGGTTAAGCAATAGTTAATTTAGATAAGATACGAAATAGATAGTGAAGTGGAGGAATGAAACTAGATATGAGATATGCAGGGATATTGCATTTGTAGATCCATTATTTAGGCAAAATAGTATACATATAAAATTCCAATACCTTGTGAGTGAATTCCAACGGTATTTGCAATTGGTTAGTTTGTACACAGTGCTGTTGAATGGAGGGTGTTATCTAAAGTTTTTTTTTTTTTTTTAAATTTAAAGTCACTTTAAATAAAACCCTCGATTCAATAGCACTGTGTACAAACTCTATACTTGGAATGACCAATTTTGAATACTATTGTAATTTACTCACAAGGTATTGGAATCTTATATGCATACCATTCTGCCTAAATAATGGATCTACAAATGCAAGATCCCTGCATATCTCACAGCTATTTTCATTCCTATTTTCAGCCAACTGAAGCTGCGCTTGCTCGGTGAATTTGAAAACTTATAATGCACAACGATGAGGCATGTGTTATTCGTCTCTTAATTATATATTAGTGTTATGGCGCAGTCACTGATGAGAAATTTCGAAAATTGTGAAAGCTAGGTGTGACCGGAATAATTTACCAAAGTAAGAGATTTTATTTTTCATTCCTTTTGAAGATTACTCTTAAATGTGGTTTCAGTCGTGTTGACTACTACTTCTAGCGTGTAGAAACTGCCCGTTTGAAGGCAGTTTTCTTGTGTTTAAATGTACACTTTTACACACACACACACACACACACACGCACGCACGCACACACACACCCACACACACACACACACGCACACACACACACATATATGTATACACTGTCATGCACAGACATATATATCACTGATGAATATATTCTGTTAGTCACAATCATAAATATCTCGGATATATACAGACAAGTTTAGAGAGAGAGAGAGAGAGAGAGAGAGAGAGGTGGAGAGGCAGAGAAAGGTAGAGATGGACAACAAAGAGAGGTGTAGAGGAAGAGAGAGAGAGTAAGAGAGAGGGAGGGAGGGAAATTATTTTGATTTAGTATAGAATTTGCTTATCCTCTAATTGTAGTATCCTTCCTTTTAAACAGCAGCTTTTATCCTCTCAGCAATATTTCGAGAGATAAAGATTTCCCACATCGAAATTTAAAAGAAAGTTTCCTACATCTAAGGTATTTTAGCACTAATTTCATTATTGTGTTGTTTTCTTAAATAAAAGATAGTTATATCTTTTATACCCTGCAATAAATAACAAATAATGCGTAAGGAAATTAAGTAGCATCGACTACAGAAACAACTGTATTCAATGATCTTTATTGATTTTTCATCCCCACCACCGGTTATCCGCTTGTGTTTTGTTAGATCTGCAGCAGTAGAGGACAAGAAAAACCTGTAAGCAATACATATTAACTGAACCGTAGAGACGAGCATATTTACGGAAGCACAGTTACATTGGTCTCTATGCAATAATGCTTTTCATGTGAGTATACTGCTAGGACTGCTTCCGGAGGTGAAAGCTGAGAATCTTTGTAATCCTGGAAACCGTGCAATGCAAAATTTGGATAATGTTTTCTTTCTTGTGATGCCAGAGATTTTGATGCAGATTCAGTTGGAAGTGGTTGTGTATGATGGTGCAGATGCTGAAATTAGTGTAGCGGCGTCGTTGTGGAAGCGGTATAGTTGGTGAGAAGAGTGTTAATATGGCTGATGTAATGTTTTCTTATGTCACAGATAAATACATGATATGACAGCATGTAGAAAACATACACACAAAAAGAACATGCACACACATACGCACACACAAGTATATCTATCTAAGCTCCACATTCAACAACATGGAGACAGGATCACGGTGATCAACTGCTGATGTGATCTCGCCGCTGAGTTCACGTGCTCCCTATGGAAGCCACTTTGGCGTCATTACACTATTTTCGGGAAGACGAAGCTCCGCATCTACAACTTGTCGGTCCTATCCATTCTCCCCTATTGAGCAGAAACGAAGCCCCTCTCGAAGGCCCTAGCAAAGATAGCAGAGTCCTGGCAAAGGTAGCAGAGTCCGAAGAACAATCTGAAACATCAGACAGTACCATCACGTTTCCAACAGATTATTGCGTGCGAGCATGCATCACACACAACCTCTCAACTTATAGCTATCCATCGCAGGCGCTGAAACGAATATATCCTCATTCCTCCGCTAGATCGTCCTACCAGGGCTTTACTTTCATATATCGCAGCAGCTGTGGGCTGGAAGAGGCATTACGGCAGATCACGCACTAAATGGCTAGACGTGATAGGGGAGTAGCTGCAGAGGTTTTGCCTTGAATTTTGCAGATCGGATGGGAAGGGACCGCCAGTGACGGAAATCACTGTGCAAGAATTTGGAATACCCTAGCCCCATCAACCAAGAGTATGTCCTACTTGCCTTTCTACCTACCAACCTACCAACGTAACTACCTAACGATATATATATATATATATATATATATATATATATATATATATATATCACGCACTCACACACGTATATATACACAAATATACAGTTCAATTTTATAGAAAATAAAAGATGAAGCTAGTGCATTAGTTTAACGCTCGAGAAAAATGGAAACTATTTTACGTTTCGAACCTACGCTCTTCGAAAGAATTGATTTAGAGAAAAAAAAAATGGAGAGAATGAAAGAAAATGGAGTGAGAAAAATTGTGCAGATTTGAACGGTCCAACATAGCGATTTGACAGGAAAAAGGATGCTGAATGAAAGGGACAAAATAATAATAATAATAATGATAATAATAATGATGAGGATGATGATGATGATGATGATGATAATAATAATGATGATGATGATGATGATGATGATGATAATAATAATAATAATAACAATTATAATAATAATAAAAATAATAATAATGCATTCGCACATAACAATATGTCTGAGTATGCATATATATATATATGTATATATATTTCCTGAGCGTCCAGTAACACAATATCTGTCTCACGTCCTCACGTTGTTTTTTGTTTTTTTTGTCGCTTTAATTGTTTGAACTCACTATATATATATGCTCGCACTTAGATATTTTCATGCGCGAGTATACTTTCACATATGGAAAGCGAGATCAGTGGAAGTGCTCATGTACAGATAGGGGTTGGCATAGATGACGTATGTTGCATCTGTGTATCTTATGCCATGTGAATCTTTTCATATTTTGACAGCAGGTTTGACAATTTGTAGGTTTAATCTCAATATTCCTGTTATTGTGGTGCTGCGAAAGCGAAGTTCACAAACATGTAATAATACATTAATATGTGCAATGCTATTCAATGCACATACAAATAAAGGTATATATGTGTGTATGTGTGTGTGTCTGTGTGTATGCAGGTGTATATGCATATTGTTCCGACGCAACTTATAAATTCACACACGCGCACACACACATCTATTTATATCTCTCTCTGTAAATATACATCGTACCCTTGATGAGAAACCAAAAGTTTCATAAATCGATTAAGGTTGCTCGTCAGTCTTTTCAGTGTACGGAGAAATAGCTAAACCTACCACGGTAGTATATCTGCTAGGCATGTGTGTGTGTGTGTGTGTGTGTGTGTGTGTGTGTGTGTGTGTGTGTGTGGGCGTGTGTGTCTGTGTTTGTGTGTGTGTGTGTGTATTTCCTGGACATGAAATTTGGATATACAAAGTATACGAACTCCACACATAGAAGAAACATGTTCCCATGACAAACTACGCCAGCACTCAAGGATACAAACACCACACACTCCTAGAATATATATAGAAGATAATGCAAACAAATTTACCATCCAACATATTTGCCCAAAATTCAAATTGAAATGTGATAACCATTCAAAAGATATCACCCAAGAGTAGCAACCCTTGATTCATTGATTTATTTACGAGCATCTCCGCGACTTCAACGAGACTTTGTTTTATTTTAACCAAAATGTAGACGAACACTATTTCTCTATGTGATAGGCTTCAAAAATTTTAAGATATTACGATAGTTTTCTATTTTTCTTAATATGAAATCAGTCATAACCTTAATTCACACACACGCACACACACACGCACACATATGTATATGCATATTTATATGTACTTAAATCTATGTCCAGTCAGAAAGTGACCGAAGATTTCGCTTCCGTTGGACGTAGTTACCGAAATATAAATATATTACTGCTCTATGCTTTAAAGTGTGCTACTTTTTCGGATATACCGGATATATGATACATTGACGATATAT
>NC_068986.1:102364321-102369368 GCF_001194135.2 Octopus bimaculoides
ATATATATATATATATATATATATATATACATATTTATTTATGCACAACGCCACGGAACCTTGAACGGTAAAGGCGGAGCACATCCAGTTCTCTGTCAACTAAGTACGGCAGCGTATATATAATGTATCATATTTTTGTTGAGAATTAGATGAAAAACACATATCATAGCTACTACCTCACCACAGATAGCCCGGAATGTTAAGCTCAGGAGCTTGTTATGTCATAGTATTCCAGCAGTGGTAATGAAATTCATCACAACTTTTATCACCTAGATGTAAAAATTCACGCTATATTCTGCGTTCTGTGTAAGCCTCGGGAATATCCTCAATAAATTGAAGCACTATTGCATAGTCCTAAGTTTCTCAACAGCAGGAAACCGTTGACTCTCCATGTATCTCGAAAGCTCTGTTTGATATGTAAATGCGACTTGAATTATAACGGAAATTCATCTATCGATACTACCTGCAAATCCTGGAGTGATTCATTAGCGCTGCTTTCGTATCATCCTGAACAAACTTAGGAATAACTTTGTCCCTAACGTTGAAGTCGTACATCGGACAAAGTCAACAGTATAGAAACAACTCTGCTGATGTTGTAACTACTTTCGGCAAGGCACGTGACTACAGTAGTGGAGCATCGACTTCTTAGGGTCTCGTATGATAAACACTCCTCCGTCACTGGGATAAAGGTGTACCAAAGAAAAGACAAAAGAACTCCCTAAAGATATTTCTGGGTGCTTGCCATTGATCACATCCCTGTTGCTGACCGTGAATCCTGGAGTCTTACTGCCCTCTGTACAATAGCATCCTTTGTACACATTCACTGGAGCATCAACGACACTGATGCAAACCTGATCAGCCCATATTCGTATACAAACTCTGCCATTGTGCATGTTTGTCCTGTTAGACTAGTTCGATATCAGCAAGACAGCAATACAAGTGAACACCACATTCCATAATTATTGGATTTAATTAATAGCGCATGGCCAACAATTTCGGGAGCATGGTTAAAATGATTACACTGACTCCAGTTTTCAACTGGTTTTTAATTTGGCCTCACCGAAAAAAAGATGAACAGCATAGTCTACCTCAACAGAAAGCGTAGAGACGGACGAAAGGCAGCTAAGCAATTTCTCCTGCACTGTAACGCCGCCTTACACTTCATGAATATTGAAACCACAACGTTGTAAATAGAAATACCTTTGTAAAGTCTATGAATATTACTTTGTCCTAAAATTAAAGATATTAGACGACAAAATAGAATATTACTGCAATTTGATAAAAAAATATTAACACTAGTATCATTAGTCTACATTATCGTCTAAACTAATAATTCTTACCAACATAATTTACTTCCTGCTTATCTCCTGCAATTTCCATTATAGACACACATTCATATCATTGTTTTTTCGAGTCATATTGATATTATCAAGTAATCGAATAGCAATATAGGAACGTCTGCTGTATCAATTACAAATGTTTTTGAATGTTTTATCATCGTGTATGTGATGTATCATACACTATAAGATTGCGTATTATACTTCATTATTCTTATCATTCCCATGTTTTGCTAATTTGCTTTGTACTATTTCGTCTTTATTATTTTTTTTTAATGAAATTCGCTGAAGACATATTGGATTTTTTACTGAGACACTATTATCAAATGTTTTTCTTAAGCTTCTCCTCTGCACTTAAAATAATGTGTCTCAAATTAAGAATTACATTAACCGAAAATATATAAATCTACCCTTAACATCATTTACTTGTTGGTTTTAAAAATAAACACAAGCATAAATGCGTGTTAATACTAACACATTTTCTCATACACACACACACATACACACACACACACATACACACACACACACACGCATACACACACACTCACACACACACACACACACCCATATATATATATATATATATATATATATATAAGCACAGGCGGAGCTGTATAATAAGAAGCTTACTTTCCAAACACAATGTTTCGTGTTCAGTCCCACTACGTGATACCATGAGTGAGCGTGTTCAGCTATAGCCTCGCCATTTAAGTGCATTTGGTAGACGGAAAGTAAAAGAAGCCTCAAGTATATATGTGTGTGTATGTGTATGTTTGTGTGTCTTTGTATTTGTGTTTGTCTCCCGTTACCGCTTGACAAGCGGTTTTGTTTTGTTTACGTCCCCGGCACATACAGGTTCAGCAAAAAAAAAAGCATATACTAAGTACCAGACTTAAAAAGAGAAAATATAATGGAGTCAGTTCAATCGATTAAAATGTTCTCCAAAGCTGTGCCGCAGTATCGCTAAAACATACACAGGGTGTCCAAAAGGTCTAGGTACATGGAGTAAATAAAATCATATCATAAACAATTAAATATAACAAATAATAATTTCTTGAAGTATGTGTTAATCCCCATGTACCCAGACTTTGTGGACACCATGTAGAAGTTAAAAGATGAAAGATGAAAAAATACTGTAAAATATTTGAAAATCCTTTGTATTTTTTATATATTTTTTTGCGTAAACGAAAGAAGTTTCACTTCTCTTCATAGACTGTAGTTTTATTCTATATATCAATAGAATTAGAAGTATAATAAATATTCTCTTACTATTATTTTACCGAATATGCATTAGCAAAGTAAATTGAAAACACATAACATATACAATAAAACATATTCTTTACTAGAAGTTTGGTACTTGTAATATATGAGAGCGCTCAGTTTCACATTGATTACGAGACCTAAACTCCTCGAAATGGATGTGTTGTCCTACAGGCATTTGTAGTCTACAAAAGTGGTTATTGGATCTGTGTTGTTTGAACGTTAGAGACCATCTATATGCAGAGTTGTGTCTCATTCGAGACGACATATAATCGCAAATTATATTTCCATTGACTTAGAATTTCTTCAAATTACAAAAGCTTAAACCTTTGTAAACACTAATAAATGATCACTATACTCATGAACATACATACGTAAAGAAGCAGGCTCGTGACACAGGTTATATACATGCATATATGTATATGGATGAATATATTTGCATAGCACAACTAAACTGTGTTAAAAGCAGACTCCACGAATATTTTCTCGATGGTCAACAGTACAAATAAGAAAAACGTGCATCCTCATCCACTCGCATGCACCATGGAGACTGATTACTTTATATTCTTAAGATGAACGCATTAGTAATTCAGACATAAATACACACTCACAGGCACTCACCACACGCACTCACCCTACACACACAAGAAGAATGTGTAGATAAACAAATCTATTTTCCAAGGAAAAAAGCACATATTGGATGAAAATCTGTGTATAGAAAGAGACGCATTACGCATTCATATATTATATTTACAGCTGTTTTGGATAAACAATATGTAATGAGGTTCTTTACGCCTGTGGCATTATACGAGAATAGTGAGAAATGTTATGCAAATTCAAGCTATGCTCAACGGAAAAGAATGACACATGTTCATTTTATGCCTTGTGTATATCTAGGATATGAGGTGGACATGTCATGTTGAAAGCCGATTTCTTATGTCTAAGAGAGTTGCTTGATATGAATGTTATTGAGTTCAAATTTCCGATTCATCTGATCAGTATTTAGTGACTATATATATCAGAGTCCTTTACTATACTTCAGCACAAACGTATATACATGCATGCGTACACACATACATACATACATACATACATACATACATACATGCATACATACCCATATGTATGCATGCATGTATGTATGCATGCATCTATGTATATGCGAGGCCATGTGTCTAGAACTGTATCTAAATATCAAATTCCAAGCATTTAACAACATATGACGTTTTAGTTATAAGAAAAATTTGCATACAGTGAATTCATAACTCGAGAGAGTTACATTTGCTTTCTCCGTTATACAACTGTCTGCTTAATCAATTATTCTACAAGCATTGATTATGCAATAATTCTAAATATTCTTAGGCACTTGTCTCTTCGTATATAAACCATTTATGAGAACTAATAATATTTAACACACAAAATAGTCTTTCCTTTACTTAAGTATTTTCAACAACGCATTTGAACTTTGGTATTCTGTTCTTCAGTTATTCGGTCATTCCTCTTTGTTTATCTTTGATATTTCTTTTCTTCATATCCTGTAATTTCGTTGTCATGTATTCTTTAAAATTTACCTTCAACTTATCTCCAATTTAAATGATTATAGATTGTCTAAAACCAGTAATTTATCTATGCTGCCCAATGTTATTCTATTCTCTAAATTACTCTCTATTTACGATAAAAGTATTTATGTATATAATTCGGTGTGACAATAATAAGAAGAAGAAGAGGAAGAAGAAGAAGAAGAAGAAGAAGAAGAAGAAGAAGAAGAAGAAGAAGAAGAAGAAGAAGAAGAAGAAGAAGAAAATGAAGAAAAAGATGAAGAACAACAACAACAAAAACAACCACAAAAAACAACAACAACAACAAAAACAACCAGAAAAAAACAACAACAACAATACAAGAAGAATGAGAAAAACAATAATAATTAGTTTTCCAACAGGCAAATGAGAGGAGATGATTTTTTAAATATTGATTTCATATATTGGCACAAGGTCCACTTTTGAGGTGGTGGAGACTAGCGGATTACAGGGACTCAATACATGACTGGTATTTCTTTAATTGACTGCCAAATTTTGGAAAGCAAATCAACCTCGACTCAATTCCAAAACAAGATGGACGAAATGCCGTTAATGATATTTTTTCCGGCGAGGTAACGATTCTGCCATTTCACCATCCCAATAACAACAACAATGACATTGATGAGGATAATAATAATAATAATAATAATAATAATAATAATAATAATAATAACAATAATAATAATAATAATAATATTAATAATAATAATAATAAAATGTAAGTGTTAATATGTACATTGTTTTGTCTTGGTATAAAAGATGGGCTACCGAAAATATCCTGCACAATACCACAATACCCTTATGCAGTAAGACGCATAAAGCCACTTTCTCTCTCTCTCTCTCTCTCTCTCTCTCTCTCTCTCTCTCTCT
>NC_068986.1:102372316-102373095 GCF_001194135.2 Octopus bimaculoides
ATATATATATATATATATATACATATTTGTAATTATATACTAATATATACTATATATATATACAAAATACGAATACTTACAAATACGCAAGTCTACACAAGTACATATGTATGTATTCACACGACCGGTTTAATTGCCCGTCTAAACTCCATGTGCTATATGGTCACAATATCACCGCAGTGAACTTAATGACGAACTAATTATATAAATTTATATAAATAAGGATAAGATCGATAATTAAAATACCGATCATATTAACTGGCCAGCATGGGAATAAAAACCGTATAGGTAATAATTATTATCAAAACTAAAATTAAGATATCCACATCAATTATCCATGCAGCACCAGGAATATAGACAAATAGACACATACACTAGCAAAATATTATTGGATAATCCCAGATCTAGTTTTCTGGCTTTGTATAAAAATATACTGTGCCTCATAAGTATATTAACATTCATTTGTTTTGTGTATATATATATATATATATATAGAGAGAGAGAGAGAGAGAGAGAGAGAGAGAAAGAGTGAGAGATAGAGAGAGAGATTATGAGCGGTAATGGTTCCAAGAAGACCCAAAGGTGTCAGGTAATACTGTGTAAGTTCTATAGACAAACTATAGTTAAGCTGTAATTATGCGAATGATGAGTCCAACGTAGGACGAAGGGATATATAAAATACCCTGGAAACAGCTGTACGACTTTCTTTTTATTAATGTTCTGAAATCTTTCACAGCCATGGATTTTTATCTCATTCTGTTAATTATATATATATATAT
>NC_068986.1:102373575-102374608 GCF_001194135.2 Octopus bimaculoides
ATATATATGTATATATATTCATACATTTAGTTGATACAATGACTATTATAAAACAGATTTCAGAGAACTTAATCTTGAAACTAAAACAACTGAAGTCTTTATGCACTAGTTTTCTATCCTGCTCCTTTTAATCAAATTGAATTTGATCGATGAACATTGTATTAAATAATTCAGATTCAAATTTATATTCAAGAAGTACATAATAATATATATTGATTCTCTCTTGATTCGAACACCTGACCTTACCTGTGTAAAATCTATTGAAGTATATATAATGCAGATGATTTAAACTAACATAGCATAAAATCAAACAATATTCATAACAGACAGTTAGTGGCTGAAGAGTTTATTTGATATATAATATAATCTTGAAAGACTAAATGTGTCAGCAGACATAATTTCTATAAGTGAAGTCAAATCACTTGGCCCAGGGCTATAGACGCAAAAGATATTAGTGGTTATGTCGACAAATAAATGTGCTTGCACAGAAATATATATTTCGTGTCTAGTATTGATAAATGACTCATATTAATCATGCATGAGTGTACAGATGTATAGCAGGAAGCTATATCTCTTCCTGACACTTACACTCTCTATTATACACACACAGGCGCACATACACATGCGCACACACACCACACGTATATGTGTGTGGGTGGGTGGACCTACAAATAAAGACATAGGCATATGTATACAGGTAAATCGTATGTGCACGTCTATATACATATGTGAGGGAATGTGGTTATATGTGGGCGTGTGTGTATGTTTCAGTATAAATACGTAAGTGTTGAATACCTCTGCATTCCAAATATCGAGTGTTAATGCCTGAACAGATTTCTGTTAGATGAAAATGATTTTCGAGATTCACACAGATAAAGTCATAGTCATCTAACGATACTCATATCGAAAGGGTAATGCATATGTGTGTGTATGGATATATATGTCTGTGTGTGTATGTATGTATATATATATATATATATATATGTATATATATAGATATATATATATATTTATATATATATATATATATATA
>NC_068986.1:102375708-102376297 GCF_001194135.2 Octopus bimaculoides
ATATATATATATATATATATACCAATTTAGCTAGGTGTAAAATTCACCTAAATGTTCTTCAATATCCGAAGAATTTACTGTTTTATATCGGCATTATTTGGGTCTTGATGTATGTATATAATCTATTCTTTTATGTCCGTATAGAGTTAGTTTCGTTTGTCGTTTTGTTTATGTGTCGGTAAGTATATGTATCTGAGTAAATGAATAATGGGGTATATATGTAGATATAGCGTATTATTCTTGTTTAATTAGTTGTTTTGTCTCATTGTTAGTACGTGGGACATTTCGTTTATATTGTATTTGTTTTTGTTGTAAGTATATATTTAAATGTTTTTTTTTCGTTGACCCTATCGAGTTGGTTTTGCTTTTCGTTTTGTTTCTATAAATGGATAAACAGTTACTTCCCCTGCATTCTAATATTCAGATTCATAATATAAACCCTTTCATATAGATATAAATTCTTTTACTTAGATTTGAAGTAATATATTAATTAATGCTTTAGAATAAATAGATGTGTGTTTGAATTGAATACGAATGCATATTGTAAAAAAAAATAGATATATGTGTATGTACATATATATATGTATAT
>NC_068986.1:102376946-102378023 GCF_001194135.2 Octopus bimaculoides
TAAACAAAAAAAAGGACAGAGAAAACATCGAGGTCTGTTAGGCAAGACGAGAAAAAATATAAATATACTGAACGCTGTGATTTGATAAGAAACTTATATATGTGAATATACATGCGTGTATACGTACATGTGTGTTTGTGTGTGTGTGTATACATACATGATAGGTGTATGTGTGTATATGTAAGTATATATATATATATATGTATGTATGAAAGTGTGTACTGTGCAGCATGATCAGTTATAGGACTGATTAATTATAGATTTAAATTTAGGATTTTACGTAATTACAGTTAGATTATTTATTATTTTTTTTTATTTATGATTATGCTCGCTCTTAAGAAGCGTTTTCACGAAGCCTTAGCAGCTACACATTTTTTCAATTAATTTTTTTCGTGAATTTTTGAAAAAGATATGTCGATCTGATGAAGTATCGTTACATATTTAAACGGATTTGATTATTCTTGAAACACTTTGTTTTATTAATGAAGCGGATGTAGCTGTAATTTATGAGATTAGTCATGTTTGCATAAAATATTTAAATTGAATGGAAATTATAATTGTTGAAATGATTGTTTCGTATCACTTTCCATGTCATATATATATATATATATATATATATATGTGTGTGTGTGTGTGTGTGTGTGTGTGTGTGTGTGTGTGTGTGTGCGTGTGTGTGTATAAGACACAAATGAGACGATGTTCAGGGAATCGTAAATTAATAATAGAATTAATAGTAAACAATTTTACCAATTTTGCCAATTAATTGACGATTCCCTGCCCTTATTCTTGTATATTTTATATTTCATATCTCTAAGTTAGATGGTTAAACCGTAATGCCTTCCACACGGGACTTTTTTTCATACAGGACTATTTGTGACGCACATGGAATAGATTTCTTTGAGGTGAGATGCCGAAACTCACTGGCCGATGAATTCGTAAGTGCCTTTCTTATCGTTGATTTTTGGTGTCGCATGGCCAAAAATTACCGTGAATTTTTTTTAGAGACACTTTCAAATTTATCACAATATTTGGACTGAAGATTGGAATAGAGAAATTTTTCTTTCGCTTAACCATGAA
>NC_068986.1:102378039-102379841 GCF_001194135.2 Octopus bimaculoides
TTCAAATATATATATACATATATGTATATATACATATATATAATAATATTAGGGACGAAATCCAAAATTACAGGTAAAAAACTCAATTAAAATCAATTTATAAAAAAATAAAATTAAATTGAGCCTTATAGATAAAGTATATATAAAATATATATAGTTTTAGGGAAAATAACCAATTTTCAAGAACTCATCGATGAAAATCCACTATCACATATACAAAAATTAATAATTAAAAGCACAATAAATGAGTATAATATAAAGTAAAGTAAATATCATAAGATAAATATAATAAAAAGATTACACGTGTTTCATAACCAATTTTCAAATATATATATACATATATGTATATATACATATATATGATATATAGACATATAATATCTATATATCTATATACATCTAAATAACATTCGCATGTGCACCATGGCGGGTGTGTGTCTTGCAAGCAACTTGTACAAGCAAGGGCTACCAGTCGAAATGTGTATGGAATCATCCAGATATTCCTTAATACAACTTTACAAATAGATAAGCTACACAGGCATCAGTACCATCTCCATCGGCAAAACCATTTTACGTGGAGATTCTAAAAGAAAATGTTTACATTATATATGCGGCTTTAGGCATTGGAGAGGCACGTCCTCACACTTCTTTCAAATTCAGTCGCGTATTTGTGTGTAGAAATGTTTTAGCAAATTGTCTTTCGGGATTTTCGGATATTGAGCCGTAAATCTAATTTACCCATTACATGAGTTTGTACATAGGTGCACCTTAATGTTTGGTTATATTTGCCATTTACTTATCGGGAAATCACGTGTGAAATGCCTGTATAATTCTATAATTGAATGACTATATGTAATTTAGTTTAATCATTTACACTTTTTACTGGTGTAAATCTATTGATTAAGCTTAGTTCAATAAAAAATTCATATAATGCATTCAATCTTCCGTTTGTTAATTCCCCTTCCCCTATGTCAACATACATACGCTTTAATCTTTAAAGAGGAATCAGTGATGAAATATGCTCACTTGCTTCGCGCTGCTACATATAAAAACAAGATCACAATTTCACAAGTTAATTTCATCAGAGCATACATTATAATGTCTTTGGCTACAGCTTGAGTTGTGATGGTAGAAAATATCACAATAGAAATGGTTCTTATCAATCTGTCTACACACAGTCACATCAACGTAAACAAACCATGCGCTGAATACTCAAAACTGTACCGTCTGTATTATACTTTTGATCGACACAAGTTTCTACCTAAAGAAAAGCAACTAGAATAATATCTTAACCAACGTTATAATTCATTACTGATGAGTTAGAAAAAACCCAGAATATTCACGTTTGTAACGCCTTTATCGTAGATTTTTGTAACAAGGCTCTTGAATTATAAAGCACAGTAACAATAAATACAACCTACCGAATAATGCAATGTTTATGTATAGACATTATACGGAATTACAATTTTCAGTCATACGCACATTCAGTAATCTCATTGTGCTTTACGAAATTCAAAACGTATTTCACCATGGAACAAGAAAGTACTTACATTTAAAGATTGCCACCGTATAACAAAATCTAAGTAATGGTTTCATTAAAAACGTCTGAACAGTCTCTGCTGAGTAATTTGATCATCAAATTGTCAAAATATTTAATCCATTTCAAAAAAATATACACAAAAGAAACAAATATGTGGACGGTTTCAAATGGAAAGTGAATTTAGTCTACAATAAACTCAGTATATAACCCAACCCGTCTCTGTCTGTCTCTCTCTCTCTCTCTCTCTCTCTCTCTCTCTCTC
>NC_068986.1:102385941-102392903 GCF_001194135.2 Octopus bimaculoides
AGCTAGTAATCAAATTTGTCGAAGTCTTTGGATAAATCATGATATATCGGATCTATATTTGAATGGTTGAGTCACTGTTTCAGCACTTGAACATTCAGCACCCAATGAATATCAAGAGAAGATTAATATAAAATGAATTTACAGTTTAATAATTACACCACATTCGTATGTATTAATAGAAAATTCTTCATGTACATTAATACAGCTTATAATGAAAATAATAACAGCATAATTCTTCAACAGTTCTTCAACAATTGTATAAGCATTACAAAAAAAATGCTGTCGAAAATCAGAAATCTATTAATGCATAAAAGTTACAAGCAGTATTTATGTTTCTTAAATCGTGTTGCACAATAATGTGTAAAACATATGCAATTATAATTGCATGTTTAACGTAAATGTACAAATGTACGAAGAAGTAGAGATGAAACCATCTCTCACAGAAACGAATAGATACATATACTTCAGCATTATACGATCTTTTTTATATATATATATATATATATAAATGTATGCAACAAAATTTATACGCTCAATTATCTGTGACTTACAGATATAACTTGCAGAGGTCGAGAAAAGCAACGCTATATTCAGTTCTTATTTCACGATTACTAGAATGATATTGATATATCAATTGTACCATTGTCCCTGAAACTTAACATATATTAGGCGAACAGCGAATAGAAAATGGAGTTAGAACGTACTGTTAAAAAAATCAGGTGTAAAATATATCTTATAGAGAACTGTAGACTACGTGAGTTCATACGTGTAGGTGAGTAATCGCATAACTCGCCATGGGATAGCCATGCATTTTTACGATAAAAATATTTATGCTGCCAGTCGGATTTAGCTAAACAATCCAGCATTTCATTAGTCACTACTCACGAGACTACGGCTGATAGGCAAAACTACTCAAGTCTAAAAATGCAAAAGACATTCGTGCGGCAGTTATCTCCCTTGTCAGTGTATATATATTCTGCGCATCTTACAGAATTAAGAGGTTTTAACTCTTTTATCTTGCAGCATAGGTGTTTGTGCCCCCTCAGTGGCAATTAGTGACTGACGATAAAATGTTTACCTTATTGCGTCTAGCTGTTTATAGTATTTTTAAAATACATATCTATGTGTGAATGTGTGTGCGTGTGTGTGTGTGTCTGTGTCTGTGTGTGTGTGTGTGTGTGTGTGTGTGTGTGTGAGTGAGTGAGTGTGGGTGTGTGTGTATACATACGTACGTTTTTATATATACATGTGTACTGAGATACATTTTATGCTGATTCTATTAAAGGTTTCATAGAGCCCGATTCAAATGGCTTTAAATAGTTAAAATGATCATTATGATGATGATGATCGAAAAGTGGGGGCTAGAGAGAGGCAAGACGTGGTATGAGCACAAACCTCACAAAGTTGGGGAGTGGAAGAGAAACAAAATCTTGTGGGATTTCCCAATCCAAACAGACCAGGTGCTGGAGCATAACAAACCGAAATTAGCGGTGGAGAACAAGATACACCGCATAGGTTATATAGTTCATGCTGCATGCCCCTTTGACCCACGAATAGTCATGAACGAAAGCGAAAAGATAGATAAGTACAACCCTCTTAAGTATGAAATAACCCACCTCTCGAAAATGAAGAATGTGAAGATAGTGTTAGTTATTGTTGGGTCGTTGGGAACAATATGAGAAAGCATCGAGGGTGACATATAAATGAAAATGGAAGAGAGTGCCCAGTAGAACTAGTACAACAGGTTTGCCTTCTTGGTACGGCCAGAAAAATCAGGAAAGTATTAGATATCTGAAAACAATTAGGTTCAGGTAGCTACACATGTAAGACTCCAGAAGCTCCGACTAAACCTGTGATAAAGACACGTTATTAGTATTGTTGGTGTTGTTGTATAAATGATATCAACTGAAGCAGAATTAAGACCATAAGGCAGTTTTTACGTCCACCTATACGTGGATGTCTTCATAGAACATCGCATACTGCGTTATTAGCCTTAAAGCAATTCTCTCATTCAGACACTCCTCTCATTCAGTGCACAAAGCAGAATGGATAAATAATTGGACTTGTTGCTTACTTCAATGTATTCATATATATATATATATATATATATATATATATATATATATATATATATTAACAGACACACACACGCACATATATACATATGTATATACACATACATATAGAGAGACAGACAGATAGATAGATAGAGCGATACATAGACAAACAGACATGCATGCATATATACATACATAATATTTATATTTATAGATATATACGTCCACACATACGCACGTACATACCTCCATATATACATACACATGAGGTGTCGTATATGCCTGTATGTTTGTAGTGATTTATATTTTTGTAAAAACAAATCACATAATTTCCTTGGAAATGCAAGCATCGAAGACCAATTCTGAAAACGCAGATATTCAACTCTAAGGCATTTATGTTTTTCTAATCATTCATTTGTGTTAATATTCTTTAGCAATTCTATAGTAATATTTTACTCTTCACTACCATTATGAATATTATTTATATAAAACATAAATATAAAACATATAAGGCGGCAGGCTGACATATTGTTTACATGCTTATTGGATTTTTTTCCGTCTATACGTTCCAAGTTAAGGCGATCATTACAGTTGCTATATATTTGTATACTTATTAGTAACCAAATATGGTTTTCATTTTTACATGCAATCATTTTTTGATAAAGTTTGACCATACAAAATCCTACGACAACAAATGTAGAAAGATAAATTCACACAACGCACTCACAGACAAACACACAAATATTATGTTCTCTACATCCTAAGTTGCATTTTGTAACTTCTATTATCTAATTTATATTGATTTTTCATTGGCACAATCAACTAGTATCTTACGATTTACATTGATTCAACTTCAAATGCACGTAGGAATGGATAAAAAATAGATGTACACACATTAATAGAGATACAATGTATTTAGTAGAAATACCGTGTGGTATTTGATAATGTCTCACTACTAAATTTAGATATTAATTTAGCTAAATAATACTTTTGATAAACTCTTAGGAGAAAAGGAGAAGCTCGCATATGATTGATTTGAAATTACATCTCTAACTGCAGAAATAATATTTTATACAAATTTCATTACCATTGCGCTGACTCACAACTTGTCCTGGTACATGATGTACTTGATATTTCTTTAGGTGTAACGCAAATAAATTTTTGAAATGAATTCCCACATAAACACACCTGAAGGTAAATAAGAAATAAATTTGACATAGGGTCAAACATGAATAGACGAATTTATCTCAAATAATTTCAATTAAGCATAAATAATAGAAAGCTGCATGAAAGATAACCTCAAGTTAAATAAGTAGAATATTCAACTTTCAATGGAAATTTATTATTAATATTGCTGCAGTGTTTAGTCTGCAGCTGCTCTTAATATAAATTCTTACACACGAAACTCATTAACGCATTGTCTCTTGTAAAATTGTCTGTGCGTATGTCACTGGTTTACGATTACAGAGGAATTGTAAACGAAATGAAATACAATAACCATTGCGACATCATATTTTCTTCTGAATTTCAGTAGTTGTTTCAATATTCAGAATTTCAGGAGCGGTTAGGATGTAGAATTGTTAGCACGCTGGGCAAAATGCTGAGCGACATTTCGTCTGTCCTAAGTCTCTTAGTTCATATTCCACCGAGGCCAACTTTGCCTGTCATCTTTTCGTTGTCGATAACATAAGTACCAGTTTTGTACAGGGGTCGATCTAATCGACTGGCTCCCTCCCACAAAATTTCGGGCTTTGAGCCTAGAGTAGGAATAGATAACAAATACCAGTTGAGTAGAAGGGTCGATCTTGTCGACCAATCCCAAAACTAAAAGTGATGGCCAAACTTGAAAGGAAACCAATAGTCAAAGGATTTAATATTTTGAATACCTAATATTTTGTACTGGCAGTCGTCTCTACTAAATTTCACCACTCTGTTTGAAGAATCAACACCATAGAGCAACGAGTTCGTGGCTAGCTTTTTTGTTGTTGTCGTATATGTAGTTTCAAAATGCCTTGTGTTACAACTATGAGATGTATTGTTATTGTTATGATTTTATCTTACTATAATCAACTACAAATACATTTCGTCGTACAAAAGTCTTTATTCGATAAAAAAATAACATTATCAAGACATTAAGGTAAAACAAAACAAATGGCGGCTTATACACCGGAAAATACGGTAATTGTAGTGGCAATGACAAAATCGCTCGCTGGCTGCAAGATCATAGTGTAGAAGGGAGGGAAAGTGTAATGAATGCACGGTACTGACTAGAAAGGAAGAAAGGATAAAGGTGGCATCGTCTTCGCTCGCCGTACGAATAGAACAGAGTGGTGACATTCAGTACAGACGACTCGGAAGTTGTTCCTCTTCAAATTCTATCGCAAACAACAGTAGCTTTCTTCAACCGAATACACATCGTTGGTTGAAATTGCCCAAATACGACAACTTTCACACGAAATAACTTCTAAAGTAAGAAATTTTCTTAAAAACGTTCAGAGTAAACCGTTTTCTAGGTGAGAAATTCTACAAATATTCGAAGTTTCAAACTGTTTAGTTAAAAATAATTAATTTTAAAAAATCTGTGATTGAGATGGAATATATGTGTATATATAACAATATATACACATATATATATATATATATATATATATACATTCATTGAAGGAGATTATAAATGTGCAATCATGAAGTTAGACACAAGAATATTTGTAATTATGTGCATAATTGTACATGCATAAACTTTTATGATGCGCACGCGTGTATATACAAGGAATGTACAAACACATATATACACATACACACATTTAACTATATGTAGAGAGTGAGGGAAACATATAAACTTAAATATACATATACACTCATACATACATATATGTATACAATCATATGCATTCACGTACATATGAATATATACTTACATACACATACTCATACAAATTCATATGAAATTTTTGTGGGATAAGAACATGCAAGATCGAATCGTAGGTACATCTAAAATGTCACATCTACGACATAATAGTAATCCACCTAACAATGACTTAGATATTATAATGAGCTTGTTTCCTTTGCCCAAACGTATTTTCAAAAAGTTTCTCTACAATGTATTTAAATAGAATATCCATCATATTCGAGGCTAAAATGTCTTTCTGCTGAGCAGGTAAGTTTGAATTCACCATATGTTCAAGCTATCAGTTACGTTCTTTTGCAACTACAGCAATTGTGTTTATCCTTTGTACACAACTATATTCCCTATCTGCAGGTATTTTAAAAGCATATATTTGGTTTCCAGATTAAATTATGAATGGAACGATGCAATTTTTATTTGTATCATAAAATGCAACTGCGTTTATTTCAGACTACGAACTTGTCTTGCTTTCATTAGACTAATTAGAATGGTTTCTTTGAATTTGGTGCTTCTCCTATGCTGGCAATGCCTAACCTACTGAATTGAGTAGGTGTTACATTAATTAATTACACAATTTCTTTCATCATATCATTCATGGTATCGTATTAAAATCAGTCATGTACAATTATTTAATCATATAGGGAAATCAAATAGAGAAAAGTGAAATTTCAACAAACGGAACACTTCCTTTTCGTCTTTCAATTCTCTACATATTGAATATGGTGTTAGTTTCGAAAATATTCTTTTCAAATTATGATTGCATGATTCATAGATGGATGGTGCTATACGTGATAACAATCTCGGTATATTCACATTATTTAAATACTAATGTTATATTAACGATAATTGGACGTTTATACGTGCAGCTTGTGCTTCTACAAATATTAATTTATTATATTTCTATCGATTTAGGCATCTATTGTCTGATATATCCATCGTTTCGCTGATTTGGTGTTATAATATATATAACGCAGCGGTCCACTCGTGACAGACGAAGACCATCAGTGACCATTTCTTATGCAAAACACCAGCAATACTCGTGCATGAAGTAAGTGTACCAGCAGTCGTCTTCACCTGGTTCCCCTCATGCAGCTTCTTTGCTCGTTGCGATAACTTTGTACTCGACCGCGCATCTGGAACCACCTCACCGGCAACTGCATAACCTGAAATTTTAGGGCCAATAAGGCTTTACATCACCGCACTGAAAACCTCCACCATACTCACAATTATCCTGAGACAAACCAGGGCAAGATAGTCAGTGCTAATATGAACCGTAGGCTTATGGATGTGGAAGAAACATGAGCTTACACGCGAGAGTCTTCAAATATGCAGTAAGTGCCATTATCTGCATGTTTCAATTGATATAAAAGTGACTTGCCCCTAGAAACATTCCTTAGCAAAATCTATTAGATGCCTTACTCCCACTATTTCGATAGCACAACGTACACAGACACTGAATTCCTGATGGCTCGTACTATTTCTAGATAATAGTTGAATTTATAGTAAGTGCATCCATCTTTTTGACGATGCCATATTTTGTTTTTAGTCTTGCGGGTTTCTAGCAACCCTAGTGAGGGTGACGGTTTAGTCGCCGATGACCAACTGTGCTAATAGTTGTACTGAATTTCATATCACCGGTAACACTAGTAACAGAACTCAGAAGTTACCTGGCACTATACATATACACACACACACACACACATACACACGCACATGCACGCACACACACACGCACACACACACGCATACACACACGCACACACACACGCACACACACACGCACACACACACATAGATAGATAGCTAGATAGATAGATAGATAGATAGATAGATAGATTGATTGATAGATATAGGGCAGGGAATTGTAAATTAATTAATAAATTAATAATTAACTATTTTGCCAAGTAGTTCACTATGCAAAAAAACCTTTATCGGTAAAACATAATTATAAACATATGGAGATCAGCAGAATATCGCTATCCGTTGGAGACTTAATTGTA
>NC_068986.1:102393133-102408812 GCF_001194135.2 Octopus bimaculoides
ATATATATATATATATATATAAATAATGTCGGATATATGGCAAAACAACTATATAATATTGGTCTCGTATTTGCAGAGACTCGGGTACGCTGTATATAATATATAACCTTCACAATAATCAGCTCAACCCATGCTAAATTTATTGTCATAATTTTTTTGTACTGTAAAAATTGAACCTCGCTGCTAGTAGTCTCTCTTTACAACTGTTATTCCCTTCTGTCCCTTTCACTGCCGCTCTTCTAATATTTCATTGATTTCCCAGTGGAAAGCCATCAATCGGATTGAAGTCATTTGGAAGTTGCTGTCAATATCGTTATAGCTCTATACGTAGAGCAGGCGTGGATTTCCTTATGATCGTAGAGTTTGGAAATTAATATTAATTTCCCAACCACGAGCCATTTATATGGTTGACACTGGTATGCCTCACATTTAATATTGAATATTGCAGCCGCGAGTACAAAATTACTGTCCATATTTTTCAACTAGGTATTGAAATGTTTATCAATCACATGTGTTTTGAATTTCCCTTGAAATGAAGTGCTTGTAATTATCTTTGTTATCACCAGTCAGCGGTGTTTGTGGTACTATTCTATCGTTGTTATTATTATGAATTCTGGTTTAATGTGATGTGTGCCTGAGCTAACATTTATATGTTCCATACTCTGGCGTAATATAATTCAAACTCATATGATGTGGCTGTGTCATCTGGTGATAGTTTTGATTGATAAGTTCTGACTGTATAATTATTAAGTACTTAATTAGGACAATGCCTTAATTAGATAACATCGATAAACACCACCACACGGACACCAAAGCAATTTATTTGCAATAGTTAACGGACAGGAACTAGATACTTTTAAGTGACCATTCTAAATCTATTTGATAGCTTTAATTTGTAAAAAAAATGCACAACCTAAAAGATAAAACTTCATCTTCTGAATATCATTCCAGTTATCAGCTAACGTACACGACCTCCACTAGTCCCTCGATAGTATTGCCAAGTTGCGTACTGGGGTCGATCTAATCGACTGGCCCTCTACCCTAAAATTTCGGGCCCTGTACCTAGAGTAGAAAAGAATATTGTCAGTGATGCTGAAGAATAATGCCACCTAATCTAATGCAGATGAAAATAAGGCTTACATTTTTTTTTATCAAAATTATAGTTACCAAGGCGTTACAAAATTTCTCTTGCACTTGCATGTTATCATATATTAGTTTCCAATCCTAACCAGCAAGTTTAGAGGAGGGGTTATTCGATTAGATCGACCCCAGTGTTCAGCTTGTACTTATTTTATTGACCTCGTAAAGATCCAGAGCAGATTCCGTTAAGTATTTGACCTTGACTTGTTGATGCTTCTGCTAGCTCGGTTGTTTAATTTTAACATATATGAGTGGGAAAATGTTATAGTGTATACTAATTATTTTCTAGTGCCTATTATATTAATTGTGCATATCGACAAAAATGTGCTAGAATGCACCTATGTTACAAATAGTTATTATGCTCAATTTATAATCTATGGTGATTTCATTTGATACAGCACATCTAATGTGTTAATTATGAAGAATTAGCAACCGTTGTCATCAAAAACTAGAACAAATACTTTTTCCCTGCAACGGTGTTTATTTGCAGTCTCTTCCTGCGCAAATTTCTACTTCCGTTGGTTTGCAAATTTTTCCAGAGAAATCATATCAGCAACGACCCACGGCAGTGAGGTTTCATAGGCAGGGTTAAATGTACTTCAACTAGGACAATACTTTAAGGAAGGGGACTTTCAAAGTTATGTCCAAACGTGCGTCGAATATTATCTTTACTAAGCTCAGACAAGGACATAAATTACTGGAAAGTGTGTTCCTTGCTTGACGGATAAATGATATTGAAGGTTTACGTTACAAATGTACTTCAGTCTAAAACACGATATTATTTTATTGGGAAGGATAACCCGTGGAGTTCCGGGATAATTCTGGTTCTATGAGACAGTAAAATGTAGTATTATATAATGAAATAAAATCCAATATATTGTAGCATAAGCCTATATACGCGTCGTTTCTGATCTTATACTTGGCGGGAAGGTACCCACAAACAATTGAGAGATACCATTTGTAAATATACCACTTCTTCAAGCAGTTAGATGTTATTTACGTTTGAAATGTTTTGGTTCATATATCTGATTGATCAGGACCTACACGGTATTCCATAGAATACTTGTGATATATTGATTTGATATCTACAATTCAATCGATAGCTCTTCTCTTAAAATTGCATAAATCGTATTGATATTAGATAAGAGTTGTTAAATTTTCCATAATGAACTTAAAGAATCAGATGTAATATTTGAGACTTATTCACTAATGTTGACAAAATCATAATTAAATTAGATTTGTAATTGAGGGTGTATTAAAATTAGACGTGATGTGTGTGTGTGGGGGGGGGGGGGGTGCGCGAGTTTGTGTGTGCATATTCATATGTACAGCACTATACATGATCCTGGAATTTACAACTCAGTTACCGCTGGATAATTACGAAACTGTTGTTCGTAAAAGAAATCGATGATGCAATTTCACTCCTCAAATATAATCTCCAACGACTTCACATATAATCTCTCGTGTAATATCGAAGTATCAGTATTGTCTATTCGATTCTCCTATACCCGGCTAATGGCTATTCGCATTTTTCGATTTATCACTCTGTGATCTGCAATTTGATGGTACTTGCGTTACCCGTACTTACATATGCTCTGTTTTGCAATATGCCTGTCCGTAGCCATCTGCAGTATACACATAGACAGAAATTCACATGTATAAATTTACCAACCTAGTGGCGCGTTGAAAACTTATTAGCATTTATGTATAACGTAACGTAAAATTTTCGGGGCTTGTTAGCTGAAAGTAATTTATACATATAGGCGTGAACGGACCAATGTTTCAAAACTTTTTAGAGAAGTTGATCCGTCGTATTATGGTTATACAATATTTAAGTAGATTTGCTTGCTAAGAAGGCAAACAACCATTATGAATCTCATTGATTTGCTCATATACTTTAGAGAATTTTGTTTTGATTCATCACGTTAACGAGCAACATTAACTAGCATTACTGTGAGGTTACGACATCGAAAATATACGCCTAATAATATATGTACTAAAAGCAACGGCGTAATCTCTATATGCTTTGAATGTATATCAACTATATGTATATCAACTATTGTAGAAATAAATATTCACTGTTCATGCTCCTATGTTTGTTAGTTTGCACATATTCAAGCATGCATACAGTGTCGTATTCACTCGTCACTCGCAGGGATTTCACATAGGTGGATATACACCACTCATCGAGAACACTATAACTAAAATACGGACAAAGTGTCGATCAGATAGCGTGTGTGTTTAGACAGAAACTTCCATTTTAATTTGTGACTTCGTAAAATTCATGGAATCAACATTTTACTTACTACAGGATTTTTTTCTGTTCATCAACTGCTTGATCCGATGAAATGCTTTCCATATTTTCAATTCATTTTTTACGAGTCTAAAACTATATATTTTCACATTTTTTTTAATGATGTACATGCCGCAGGAGTGGCTGTGTGGTAAGTAGCTTGCTTACCAACCACATGGTTCCGAGTTCATTCCCACTGCGTGGCAACTTGGGCAAGTGTCTTCTACTATAGCCTCGGGCCGACCAAAGCCTTGTGAGTGGATTTGGTTGAGGGAAACTGAAAGAAGCCCGTCGTATATATGTATGTATATATATATATATATATATATATATATGTGTGTGTGTGTGTGTGTTTGTGTCTGTGTTTGTCCCCGCAACATCGCTTGACAACCGATGCTGGTGTGTTTACGTCCCCGTAACTTAGCGGTTCGGCAAAATAAATCGATAGAATAAGTACTATGCTTCCAAAGAATAAGTCTTGGGGTTGATTTGCTCGACTAAAAGGCGGTGCTCCAGCATGGCCGTGGTCAAATGACTGAAACAAGTAAAAGCGTAAAAGAGTATGCCCATTATATATTCTAAGAGGTACCCTTAAAACATATTCTTCCAACTTATATGGGAAATTTCGGTTACTACTTGTGAAAATAAATTAATAACTTAGAATAAATCAATATGATATGTAAGCGTGTGTAATTTTGGGTGATCTAAACACTCCTATATCGCCTCATCTTGGTATTACCTGTTAGATTCAATTCTGGTAATATTTGATATCGAAATCACATTTCTGATTAAAGAGAAATATGAACGACTACAGGGAGAGTGCGTGTTCTCACATATTTTCAACATTTCGCTTTTCCTATCTGAGAAAATCAATAGCGACTTGGGATATTTTAATCTATATTTAATTCAATATGGTCTTCGGTTTTTCTCAAGATGGAGTTTTGGGGATTTCTCTTTTATACATCTTTATTGTTTTTTGGGTTTTTTTTCAGCAATCGAAATAATATCACAGCAAATTGGCGATATGTGAAGAATAATTAACTAAATACTCTCGTGCATAATTACATATTGGGCAAGGAATTCGCATTTAAATATCATAAGCTAATGAGTAGTGAATGTCAAAATGACCCAAACGTGTATGTGTCATCTCAGGCGTTATCGTGACGAATTGCTCTGATGAAATCAAAACAGAATAAAATGAAACTATTTACGTTATCCAACATTATCCAGTACTAACGTATAATTGGAAAACAGATATTGATTATTGACATTAACACTATATTTTTTATCATCAGGATAAATGCATGCATCATTACATTAAACCACACTTATGCATCTTCATATCTTTGCTCCTATTGCTTTATTTTTTACCTTCGTAATCATTGCAAGTTTTGTATTGCATTCCTGCATTTATCTAATGTATTGCATTGGAATCGAAAACACCCTTAACATATTGTTTATCATAAAACTCTTTGTACTGCTTCGTTATTATCTACTCAAAGAGAATTGATAACTTACGAAGATTGTACGATATTGAAATGACTAATATTATAGCAAAAAAACTTATTTTTAACTTCCGTTCCATGATCTTCCCCAAGTATGGTTTCGCCTTTTATTCTGAGTTAGAAATATAATCAACATCATATTAGTTAGCGATCAACAAGGATATTTATTAGGTATTCCCAAAAGAAGTATATAATTTCTTATATAAAACTACTTAACAAAAAAAATTAACAAAACGCGTTAATACTATTCTGTACCCTATGTAGAACGAAGAGCCTGCTATTTCTTTACGATCCTTAAATATGAATCGCAACTAATCTGAAATACTAATTCAAAAATATCGGAAATGATATTTTCATTTTTTACGTTATATTCAAGAAGTGACAGCGGTCGGAGCTGCTTGAACTGTGGTGGGTAGAAAACTGAGATATATAGTTAGGTAATACAAAGTTAATGGTTGTGAATAAAGGTCAAAATAAGACGTGTGCTTATTGCTATTGTGTTGATTGTCGATGTGTTATTGCTGTTTCTATCGTAATAGTATTTGTAAATCCAGTTGTTGTTTGTCAAGAATCAGTGTTGCCGCTATTTTGTTTTTGCCGCTCTTTCTGTTGTATTAGCAACTGTTTTTTTTTCTTTCTGAAGAATAGTGTAGTTGATGTTTTCGTTCTCATTGCCGAACTGCAGATATTCTTGTTGCAAACGTCGTTTTTGCTGTTGCTGCCGTCGTCATTTCTGTGGTCCTTTTTTCTTTTTTTCTTTCTTTGTCAGATATGGAAGATGGTGTGGCAGCAAATTAACATTTAATAGAATGGTTGTTTTCGTTTTCATATTCTCCCATCTGAATATCGTAGATAAATGATTGCTATTTTCCTTCAAACACTGCTTTCATTTTTGCATCGATATCGATTCCTATGAGAATTTTATAGAAGTGTTTCTTGCTCAAAATCTTATCCTACTTTTCTTTTTATAAATCTGTTAATATTTCTGTAACATATTTGTAACAGATAAACAGATATCTAAACAAATCGTTGTTTACATTAAGGCCGCTTTCATGTCGGCACCACTCCATCTAAATCATTTATATGTAATATATACTCTAGTACTGCCTTATTATCTAATATGGAAATTTCCGATATTCTTGTGCCTAAATAAGAAAAAAAGTATATTTAATATTGTTATCGTGACTGACCATTTTAGATCATTGAGATACAGGAGAGAAAACCCTATGGGAGAAGGTTTTTTTTTTTTGTTTTTGATATGTAGTCTGATACTGGTGCACTATCAAGCACTCATAAACTTTGTCCTGAATTGACAGCGTTCAATACAAATCGACATTACATTATCATTGTTATTAACATGTAGCCGTCTAAGGCCAACTGCAAATGGTACAAATTGTCCGAAATACCAGCATTTATAACGAAAGTGAAATTAATTGAATCTTTACACTGCAACCAAAATGTATCAATTAAAAGTCATTCAGTAACGTCAATCCCGAATGAGAGGTTTCCCTCATACTGTCTCTCTTTTATTCTCTACCATGTATCCAAGCGATATACGATAAAATATAACCGGTTTATTTTTGACAAAATATTTGTTCTTTATATGATGGAAAAAAAAAAAAAAGATTTAAATTGCTCTTTGTAAGCGTATTCCAATTTATTCAAATTTTATTAATGAACAAATTAGTTTATGTGTCAAGTTTCAATAAATCCTCATTATTTATTTCTCTAAAAATATGTTTGTTTAATTTTCCTTGATAGATCGAATATCAAAATTGTCTTTGGTATTGTTACATTCTTGTGTTTGTATAGTGCTTCTTTTCCATTCTTTTTGTTTTGTTTGTTTTAACAACCTTTTTATTTTTTTTTAATTACGATTTACTATTTTCCGAAGATAGAAAACTATTGATTACGTTGTCAGTAAATTTTCAGTATTTGCCATACGCCATTCGGAAATAATATCAAAACATATAAATTTTAATAATTTGACAAATAACTTTTGCACTCCTTATAGATACTAAATAAATCAAACCAAATTTTTACAAAAAAAGAGAGAGAAATATCAGTCGTCCGATGTTAACAGAATAACGATTTTATTTCACGTATTTATTTATTTTATTTTATGCTTTTATTCCGTTGATAATCTCTGTATAAAAAGCTCATTTAAAAAAAATCATCATTTTCCGCACTCTGTGATTAATCATATCTAAACAAATCGTTAAAGCATTTAATCATCTCTCTCTCTCTCTCTCTCTCTCTCTCTCTCTCTCTCTCTCTCTCTCTCTCTCTCTCTCTCTCTCTCTCTCTCTCTCTCTCTCTCTCTCTCATTATTTTCATCTTTCTCTCAATCTCTCTTTCTCTTACTGAGATAATGAATGAAAGGCAAAGATTTAGACATGCAACTCCACGTAACACATGTTATTAGAAATAAAATGTTATGCAGTTTTTTTCGTGCTGATTTTAGTCAGTCCATCTCATTCATCTTTATATACACATCTTTCGTTATTATCTGTATCGCTTCGTTTCTGTTATATGAGGATCAACAGAAAACAAAGTTATATGAGTTTTCTGTCCTATATAATACACTTGTTTTATAACTTCTATCATTTCATATTTTTTTATAATATTAATAGAAAGGGGATATATGCGCACACTCTGTAAAACAGCAGAGTAACTGCTTCAGCTAAGCTAGGAGACTGAGCTGTAATGTCCATGAGCTGACTAAGAAGTAGTGATGCAACAACGGTAAAATGATGCATGCGTTAATGTCAGTACTTCTTATTTATAACTTCATTGTTTCTTTCCAGGTAAATGAACATCAGACTTTAGAAAGAAGACTTCAAATGTAACTAAAAATGGTGTCTCCTGAAAATGGGAAAATAAAATGAAACTGTGGTGTTATCAAGTACCTGGTTTCAAGGCCTTCCTGCCGTCATGGTAACTACATTCGGCACGACACTTCAGCTTTATGAACAATGTAAAAGAAGGTAGCTGAATAGATGAGGGGGGGGGGTCTTGAAGATGAAACAATGTCTGGAAATTCTACAGTTACTAACACCGAGGTAAAACATTGATCGGATTCACCACATGCTGATGGATAACAACGTTTCGGTTGTTATACCCTCCAGCCTTCATCAGAAGAAGAAAAATGATAATAATGATAATAATAATAATAATAATAATAATAATAATAATAATGATAATAATAATAATAGTAATAACATCGAAAAATACCTTAGGAATGAGAACCCAGGTTCGAAATATCCCTAAGACACCTAATGAAGGCTGGACGGTATATCAGCCGAAACGTTGTGTTAACAACAAACAAGATGAGGACAAATATCTGTCAAATGTAAATAATGTACATATTTCCTCATCTCTTAAATATAGAACTATTGAGCACGATATATAACTAGCCGATACAACAAGCTTCCTAGAATTCTGGTGTTCGTCAAGCTTCAACGAACAAGATACGATTTAGGTTGTAGTGAAGCCGCTATGTTCCGAATACGTAATGGCGATTATTATAACTGTTAGCCGTGAAATAATAAATCACCTCTGTTCAAGTAGTTGAGAGTTGGCCGAGTGAGGCTAAATATTTCCGTATGTATGTATGTATGTATGGATGTATGTATGTATGAATGTATGTATGTATATGACTGGGAGAGGGAGGCACAAGACCGCGATGGTTGGAGGAAGATAGTGCATGATGGTTGTTCAAGGATTGAGAGGTAGTGGGTGAAGTATGAGAGAATTATGAGGGGGGCTTAGAATGGAGGAACCTGTGGAAAGTGAGAGAGCGTTGCTTTCTGTGTGTGTGGTTTGTGGGAAGAGGTGTTTGAGTCGTGCAGGCCTACTGAGCCATTAAAGATCTCATAGAAATCGAGCCATGATAAACAGTGATGTGGCTATTAAAATTCACAACAGAACATGTGTAAAATATGGAAGGGTGTGTCTCTCAGCTAGAGATTAGAAAATACATATTAAGAGAGTACATATGGTGGCACCTGTTTTTCCAGCTAGCCAGCCAGCCAGCACAGTTGTGCAGTAATAAAATGTGTAATAGTTTGGCTGGTCTTAAGAGTCATATGAAGCCATCACACGGTATCGATAGGGAATCATTTCAGTAAATTGTTTGGCAACAGCTTTTCTCGTGTAACGAGGGTGTATCTATGATATGATGTATGTGTGTATTTCTGTATGTATGTGTGCGTGTGTATGTGTGCTTCTGGGTGTGTGCGTTTGTGTTTGTGTGTGTGTGTGTGTGAGTGTGTGTGTGTGTGTGCGTGTGTGCGCGCGTGCGTGTGTGACCGCGTATGTATGCGTGTATTTCTATAACGTTAGCCTATAATGATTCTGCATATTTATGCTTTAAAAGCAATGATATATAATTTTGTTCGTTTGTGTATTATTTCCATATCAGCATGCAACCGATTTCACAGTCGTTAATAAATACTAATTATATATGGATTATTACACTAGGTTATAATTTCCTTTTAACAGACACGTCTCGCCTGCTGTTTTACATCCATCACTGCACCTACGTTGAGTCTCTTTGCATAAGCTGAAGCATAACTTCCAGAAAACATGCTAAAATTTTCGAACTATATTCGTAACGAAAATGTTAGTAGAAAAGCCTCCAAATGTTATACAATAGTCTCGAAGTCACTAAGCGGACCATAAATCAAACCTCATGTTCTGATCCCTATTTCCAAGACTTCATATCTATCAACTTCAACCTCTAATGACTGTCACTGCTACCACCATCATCATCATCATCATCATTATCATCATCTTTACCAATGTTTCATTTTTAAATATAATTTTTTATGATACACAGGACCTACGTTAAATTGTTATCGAAAGTATTCTAAAATTAAAGTAAACAAAACAAAAAATATATATATCTCAAATATTAAATAATATGGAAAGAGATCTAAATAAATTGGAGTGAAATAGGTAAAAAAATATATTGTTATATATTGTAGATGCGATTTCTTGTCCTGCATCATATGTTTTTGTTGAAATGCTTGTTTGTAACTAAAACACATATTTATACATGTAACATATGCCAGTAATTTAGGTATGCAAAACATCGCGAGTAAAAAAAATATATAACATGAAATCATAAATCAATAATGATATTCGAATAAACATTAAAGATGAAAAAATAATTTGCCGGAAATAATTTTCTTACTGGTGCGTAAATATGTTTCAGTCCAGATCGAATATATTGATTCGAAGCTTTAAATTTACAACATCTGCTACATGTAGATGATTTGAAAATAAAATTATGATAATAAATAACTTTGGAAGCAGAATATAAAAGAGGAAACTACAAATTGAATAATATTTTTTTAAAAAAAAGGTTAAGGAAGAGATAATTCACTAAGCACTATGTTGAGTTAAAAGAAAAAAAACCTTCCGTCAAACATTATACTTTTTATTTAATTCAATTAATTTCTTACGACAAACTAAAAGATTCAAAGAATTATATGCATATATGCATAACTACAAAGAGACCTCTAAACATTCATACATAAAGCGTATTTCCATACACACTCGCACAAAAAAAGTCCTTTCACATACTTACCGATTTCGTAAAGATCTGTTCTACAAAACTTAATTTTTAGCTTTAAAATATAATCATTGACCCTAATTTTATATTTCAAAGGGTGTATTTCAAGGCGTCTGCCAGCAATATATCTCTGAATTACTTCACTTAGGCATAACCACTGGATACACATTTTAGGCTCTAGAAAAGAATGAGACACATATAAGCTTATGACTCCTTTGTGGACGAACTAAAGACCAATTTTCGAAATATCGCATTACTGTAAATCACGAGCATTTAATATTGTTTTTTTTACTGGTGATGTAGGGATGGTGACTAAAAAAAACAAACACATACGCACATTTCACAACAGAAAATTTGCCTTAATTGCATTTCAATCTCCCTTGTTCCTCACATCAACTCCAAGAATTACATAGATACTGATGAAAATACATAATGTCGATTTACCTTCAAATGTACCATCAAATAACATGACGAAACGACATATCAAAGTGCTTTCTTCTAGTAAGAAGAATTATTCCCAAAATGATCTACAGTAAGAGTCCTGATACTGACATTTTATGTACTTCACTGGTGTACAGAAGAAATGCATTCAACAGAATATATAAGGCTTATAGTTCTAATACCCACTGCAAACTTTGAAACAAACACTAAGTTCCTCAATTTTATCATAGAGAAAAGAAGACGAATTGGCATCAGATTAGTTCAGAAAGCTTTTGAATGCAGCAGATTATCACTCACACAAAACCTGTTAACAACATCGGAACAATAAATATATCTCCGAATTGCTCTTAAATAAGACTAGTAACATCCTGCGTGTCAGTAATGGACTCCTTAAGAAACATTCACTTCCTGATGAGTTCCATGTAATCACAGACTGCAGACACTAGAGAAAGCCTGCAAACACGTGTTCCCCACAAATAGATATATATGGATGTGTTCAGGATAAATATGAGAATGATGATATTGTTAACGTTGAATGTCGGTGCTTTTGAATTTATAACCGCTAAATAACGTCACATATCGAAAGCTATAATAAAACAGACAAATTGATTATTTGCTTGTACGTAAAGTATTTATGCATGCATGAATGATTGTATACGAAGCGGATTCATAAAAGTTATGAAGAATTTATTGGATTTTATGCAATTATATACGTAACCGAATGGAGAGAAAGATTAAATCCGCGTACAAATGGTACGTATGAGATCTATTGTCAAATCGGGATACAATAATAAATTCTGATATTTCCGGAGGTAGAAATGTTCCTTAAAGTTACAGTGCCCTACCGTATGCATTAATAAAACATCCATAATGCAATCATTATTTACTCATAAACAATAATAACTACAATAATGAATATAAAGGAAATATAATAACGATATATGATTCCGTAATGGCAAAAGAAAAGTTTTTGCGACCATAAATATTACAAAAAAAATCAGAAGTACTACATAATAGGCGAACTAGCTGCAGAACATAAAGAGAATTGCCAACACATCAATCACTTCTGAATAGTAATGGCTGCATTGGCCTGTCCAAGTATACATAATGAACAATTACATAAACTACAATGAATATACATGCTCAAAAGGAGATATATTGGTAAACTGTCCCGGAAAGAAGAGATTACATACATTTTACCTCTGAACTAATAAACATATCAGTAGAGCGAACAGTCGCAACACTGGAATAATAAGTAGCATTAGTTAAGCTAGAGCGCATTGTTGTAATACTCAGATTAGAAGGTTATTTGAGACGACTAGTCTATGCATGCATATAAGACTATTCACAGTAATCCCGAAATACGTCCAAATACAATAAATCAAGGATCACCAATCTATATTGTTCATCATTAAACGGAATAATAGTATACGAAATCAAACGCCATTGGGAACTTAGGAAAATGTTAAACAAGCAACAATTGAACGGTGCCTCATACAATTGGAAAATGCATTGTGTTTGCGCAATAAAAGCGTGTACATTCTGTTCTCTATAGATCAAAAGTGTTCCCCCTACATAAAAGACCTTTCATGATATGGATTTTCTATGATTGGTAATGAAGCATTCCGGTTAAATATTGGTGGTGTAACAAAACCTGTGATTTGACGGACTTTGAACTCACGAGCATAAAATCTTAATCGAAACTAAACTTTCATTTCATGAAATATATATATATATATATACAAATATCGTTGCAAATATGTTAAACTGTCGTATGTCCAAAATTGGCCAAATATATTTTTTTCAGTACTTATTTTTGTTTGCAATAGCCGGTTCTTTTGATCAAACTACCGTATCTCCGGCAGATCGTTGCCGTACTAAAAATATCATTTACAAATGCACAGTATATGTCGGCTCGTGAAGCACCACATTCAAAGTTAGCGTGGGCAACCACTACTCAAGCTTCAAGTCTCAAACAAAATCCAACACTACGTCTTTATCTCAGTTAATACATAAACTTAAGAAAGAATCAATTTCTTACACATTGAAGTGGCCCATAGTCACTTATGCTAAAACGTATAACGACTATATCAACAAGCGCGATTTTTCCATAGCTGAAGTCTTTTCCGTTATGCAATCCAGTTATTGTCTGAATGAACACGATAGCATAATTTTTACATGTCGCTACAAATTAAGTGACCTATTCTCAAAATACAAATTACAATGACACCCCAGGTGTCATTACCTAACTTAACCCTTGACCTCATAGATATTTCCCTATATTTACTCACACAACAACCAACTTCTTAACCACCTCTATATTCCCTAAAGCTCCTTACTTCTTTCTATCTTTCTTTTTTTTATTTTTCCTTACCCTTTATACCATATAATTTCTCTTAATCTGTCTTCCTCCACACCCATCACCACCCCCTTTCAAAACTTCCAACTAAATACGCACACATACACCTCTACTAGATCATACTGACGCACAATACATGTACACGCGCGCAACAATATTCTTAGATTTAAGTCATTTCTAGCATTTCTCCTCTTCTGTGGATTTTAAATTTTATTACAAATAATATCTCTTTACTAATCATACCATCTTTTTCTTGCCATAGACAACAAATACATAATCCTCCACCTCCCTTCCCGTCCCTCGACACTATCTCTCTTTTCTTCTCTTATCTCGTGACTTTTTCTTACTTTAGCTAATTTCAGTGTAGAGTCATTTGTAGGTTTCTTATCAGTGCATCGAATATGATTGGACTTTGTTATTTGCTTTGTTGAGCCCCTCATTCACGCACATAGGCCATGAATGCAGATTTAATTTTAACTTTTGTTTGTCTACTCACGTAAGTTCCATGTCTTATACTTACTATAATATTTTATATTGCTTAGATTTTATATTCTATACTTAATACTATAAGTACAGGATATAAAAGATTATAGGATTTCTTGGTTATGAATCTTTTCTCAGCATCATTTAATTCTTCTAAGACTTAATTACTTTAAATTAAATTACTTTGATGTTTTCGCTATTGCTTATCATTTGCATGTTGAGATGAATTCAACATGGTGATTTTTAGTTCTGGAAGACTTGATATTTTCATTGGTTTGGCATTTGAAACTATAAGTTTGAATTACTAAAATGGTTAAGCAGATTACAGATGACAATATTTGTGTAAATACTACAGATCATCACATAGATAAAAGGATATCTAAATGAAACAAATAAAATGAACAGAAACGATAGATTATGATTTGTAAATGTCAGGAAGCTTTATATAAAATGAAGCAGAAATTCAATGAGCGTCATATATACATATGACTGAAATTAGTAAAATTCATAATACACACACATGTACGTACGCACGCACGCACGCACGCACACACATATACATGTACATACACACACACACATAGAAATATCTATCTATCTATCTATCTATCTATCTAGATAGATAGATAGATAGATAGATAGATAGATAGATAGATAGATAGATAGACAGACACACAGATAGTATATATAAATCTCAGTATGTGTGTGCATAATGATTAACGCCCAAAATTCTCGACCGATTTTCACCAAACTTTACACACTTATTACTTATGCCTAAGGGATGGTCATGCACTATAGCATTAGCCCAGAACCCACGCGTAAATTGATGTAAATGGACATAGTTTTCTTGAATGTAGGGTTTCGCATACATTTTTAATCTTTTTATAAAAGTGGAAGGATTTTCTCTCTTTATTTATTTCCACTGTCCACCTGTATAAATCACAGTATGTGTGTGTATAATGATTAACGCTTATATTTCCACAATTCTCAACCGATTTTCACTAAACACTCACACATTACTCATGTCGTAGCGATGGTCACGTACTATAACATTTTGCCCAGAGCTCCCGCGTAATTATACGTAAAGGGACATAGATATTATTACATATAGGGTCTTCCATAATTTTAAAATCTTTTTATAAAAGTGAAACGAACATTTTAAATATTTATTTCCTCTGTCCACTTACGCCAGTGATGCAACTGACTAGGAACATTGTACACGATGAATATCCGATACCAAACTACCTTAATCTACATATTTAAACTGCATTAACCTTTGGTAAGCTTATCTTTACCTATTCTGAGTACTTGAAATGGTTCCTTTGTTGAAAGGTTTGTTTACTTTTGATACCGTTGTTTCGTTTTAAGGATGCTTATTTACCCTTCCATTATGATATTTCGACTGTTGTCCATTGTATCAAATACGCTTTAGCATTGTCGTTCTATCCCATTTTACAAAATCACATATGATGCGTCCCAAGGAATAAACCTTTAGATAAGAGTTGTGCTTCCACTAGTGAAAGCTATACGTATCCTTCAGAAAGTTCCATACCAATTTAACTTTATGCAGTATTCGCTGTTAGTTACGCGCAGGCAATATGGGAAGACAGAATAGAGGGGCTTTTTTTAGCTCATCTCTCCAGAAAAATACACCACTTTGCTTTTGAATAAAATAAAGGAGAAATTTCAACGTCTCCCTCCAATTTCCTTACACTATCTATACGGCTGTTTCTGACAAGAAGTTTTGCTTTCAGGTAAAACAGCTATATTTTGTATTCATTATCCGTAATTTACTCCCAAAACACTTCAGTAGCTCTTCTTTGCATCGCTTGCAAACTTATATTTTCTGTAATAAATAAAGTGCAACGACCTCCACAATA
>NC_068986.1:102409081-102410120 GCF_001194135.2 Octopus bimaculoides
TATATATATATATATATAGAGAGAGAGAGAGAGAGAGAGAGAGAGAGAGAGAGAGAGAGATAGACTTATATATGAATGGAGTAACTGTCGGGATACGGACTCAGCTCGTATTTTCCACCTAATTATGTATATCACCATCGGCAAATTACTGTGATGATAGTACATATAGGAGCCAGACTTATAGAATGTCGCTCATCTCTAAGAGTGAAGAATATCGTCTATTCACTGCTGTTGATGCTCTCCTATTTCGTGTTTTCCTTAAACACTAGTTTTCCATTTTGAACTATGTCAATCTCTGCATATTTTCTTTCTTTCATTCTTTTATTGTTATGCTCCTTTCAGTCATGAGTCAGCTGCTATGCTGGTGAGCAAGCACACACACACACACATGAACACACACACACACACACACATACACACACACACATACGCGCGCACACTCACATACACATATATACACGTATGTATACACTCATATGGAGATCTACCGCGAGTAGCTTGAGTGGTCTGTGCCAGCGCTAGAAGTAAAATGACCATCTTTGTTGTGAAGACCAAAGGTATTCTTCTATCATGATAATACTTCGTCACATACAGCTAGGATGACATTCCAAAGGCTGGGGCAGTTTGAATGAGAAACGTTGCCCCACCCACCATATTCGTTGGATATTGCCCCATCTGATTATCATTTATTCCACAATCTTCAAAATCTTTGGACAGAAAGACTATAAATTCTGTAGACGAGGTGAGAACAGTACTGGAGGATTAATTTTCGTTTCGGCAAGTGAATTTCGAAAGTGGGCCCTTGCAACTATACTAGATAGATGGAAGACTATTGTAGAAAATGAAGGAGAATGTATATTAGATTCATAAAGAATATTGTTTACCTTAACTTTGAAAAATAAGAGAAGTATAAAAAATGATTATGGGATGCCACTGTTTATTTTCTCTTATTTCTTTCTGTTGAAGAGCGTAGGCTCGAAACGTAAAAAGACTTTCTCACTTTCCCGAGAGTCAAACTAATACACCTTCTTGTTGTTTG
>NC_068986.1:102410442-102414485 GCF_001194135.2 Octopus bimaculoides
TATATATATATATATATATATATATATTTGCACAGATACCTTTTGTGCGTGGATCTGCATCTGTGTTGGTCTCTGCCTACCCTATACATGTGTTGGCGTGTTTACGTCCCTATAATCTAGCTGTTCGACAAACGTGCCTAAAGTAATATGTACCGTGCTTAAGTAATAAGGACTGTTGTCTGTTCTATTGAATAAACAACAAGTCAAGATAATGCTCCAGCATGGCAGAAGCCCTGCCTCTGAAACAAGCTGATTATAAAAGATAACAGATATAGAATATTAAACGTGTGTGTTCGTATATTCGCATACAAGTCAGCTATAGATTATATTATGCGCATATATATGTGAATACGTGTCTGTATGTGTGAGTGTGCAGGTGTATGCGGGGTACGATACACATAAAATATTTTTGTAGGATCACACGCACACATATCTGCAGAGATGAAAGCAGACAATAAGTTAGAAGAGTGCTAAATACGATTATGCACGATTAGAGACGTGCATGCGCATACATTTGAGAATGATGGTGAAGCTACACTTAGTAGCATTTATATATTGTATGTTTTCTCTGTGTGTTAGTTGTAAAAATTCATGTTCTTCATTATATGCTTTATGCATATTGATATTACATGTAAAATGCCGGCGGCTGAATTGAAAGTGTACCGTTTCTTCACAGCCCACACTTATAAAAAAAAACACATCATGCACAAACTCCTTGCATCAGAATGAAAGCAATACTGAAACAATGGGATCCAACTTAGAGATGTATACTGTCGCAAAACTAATTCAAAGAAGTTAATCAATCATATAATAATGGTTTCCATGCGTATTGTTTCTGACATTCGTTGCTTTTCGTTTTCTTTATTTATTGGTATCTGGCGTCACGTCCCGCTGACATTGATAGACAACCTCTTTAAAATCAGTGAACTCCAAACGAAAGTCGAAGAGAATTGCCAAGCAAGGAATGAAGAGTATTAAAAAAAAAAGCAAGTATATAGTATAATAGTAAAATATAAAGAAATACAAAGCATCAATCAAGTATAAAGCGAAGTAGAGCCAAAACAATAAAAATCAAGAAAGCCAAAAATATAAATGAAAAAAAATTAACGTCAGGAAGGAAAATAAACACAAAAACTAATATTAAAATATGCCAAAAGAAATATCTAAATAATTTTCAAAAGAAAAACAAAATAAAGCAAACTGTAAAACGAAATATTAAGAAAAGAGGGGGAAATGCCAATGAAGAAAACATAAAGAAAGCCAACAACTATATTTCGAAAATGAATGCAAATTTAAATAACACATTCGAGTTATATCTAATAAAATAAGAGACTGATTTTCGTAGAAAATGTCCATCTAATGGAAATTTCTGATATTTATGAGTAAACATTTAAACTAAATCTTGAAACACTTACAAATACATTTATTGATTTTTACTGCAACCGTAATTAAATGAGACTGATGCTTTTTACTGGTTTATGCGAAAGATTCTCGCTAATTGCCTTACAGCATATTTAGAGAATATGGTTGTCGCCATAAGTGATGGGTATTTATTATTTTATGTAATTATTTTATTTTCGAGGTCTTTCATTCTTTGTTTTTTTTTTTTTTCGTAAAAACTGCGAAGTTATATAGTAAAATATATGACGATGATTGTCTGTGGTGCATTTTCTAAATGCCGAGCGTTGAAAGATGCAATTTCATTTTAATGAATGAGTTTCTGTATTGTATAATTGCTGAAACAATACCTACATCTTATCATTGATAACATTGCATTAATATATTGTTGTTGTTTGTTCCTTCTCGAGCCTTGCATGGCTCATAAGGGCCGGTTTCCCGGTTTCTTTCGTGTATAGGTTACCCGCCTAGACTGGACCCCGGCATCGCAGGTGAGCTGCTAGCTGCAGGAGGATAGAGTGAGAGAGAGAGACTTATCGCGAAAGAGTCACCAGAAGTTCGCATTACCTTCTGCCGCAGCCGCGTGGAGCTTACGTGTTTCGCTCATAAACACACAAATCGCCCGGTCTGAGATTTGAATTTGCAATCGATCGACCACGAGTCAGATGCACTAACCATTAGGCCATGTGTATCCACATTACTTTATTACAGAGCGGTTATCTCTTCAATGTTGACCGTAGTATTATTTCATTGAATAGAGTTTCCATGTGTTTGTTATTTCGTAGTTGATGGTCAATAGATGTTCTACGTGCCCAGATTATCTTAAGAAGTTAAGACTATTCAGTTATCGATTTTCGAAAGAAAAGTCCCAATATAGGAGCTCTTTGATGTGCGTATATTATTTGATTACTTAAATGTACACATATATGCGCGCGCTAGTTTGTGTTTGTGTGTTTGTGTGTACGTGCGTGCGTGCTTGTGTGTGTACATATATAATCACACAAACAATTACATGTTTGCATCTAGGAGCCCCATTGTCTTCATGTATATTTTATTCGGATAGAGTTAAAATGCACTATACGCGAGTTCCATTTCTGTAGCCGGCAGATGCCAACATTTATTTAGAGACTAGAATTCTTGTGAAGAACCGCGCGCATTGATTAGTGCTTCATAACATTTCCGAGAAATTCCTGCATTTGACATATTTTATTTGATGTGTTTAGTTTGGATACTAGTCGTATTTATATATTTCTTTCCGAGAGGTTATGTGCAGGATGATATTTGGACACACATCTAAAGTAAAAAAAAAAAATAGAAGACGCAGGAGTGGCTGTGTGGTAAGTAGGTGGCTTACGAACCACATGGTTCCAGGTTCAGTCCCACTGCGTGGCACCTTAGGCAAGTGTCTTCTACTATAGTCTCGGGCGAATCAAACACTTGTGAACGGATTTGGTAGACGGAAACTGAAAGAAGCCCGTCGTATATATGTATATATATATATGTATATGTGTGTGTGTATGTGTGTGTGTGTATTTGTGTGTCTGTGTTTGTCCCCCCAACATCGTTTGACATCCGATGGTGGTGTGTTTACGTCCCCGTACCTTAGCCGTTCGGCAAAAGAGACCGATAGAATAAGTCCTGGGGTCGATTTGCTCGACTAAAGGTGGTGCTCCAGCATGGCTACAGTCAAATGACTGAAACAAGTAAAAGAGTGAAAGAATGAGACCGGCAGAACAAGGAAAATATGGTTATACGCATAATGCAATTACTGCATACATTTTTCCCAATTAAACATAACTATATATATTACTTGAAGTGTACATTATATATCGCCCTAGGGATTTAAGGCAGAGCTAGTTAACAGCCCTATTTTTTAACCCTGCGCTATTCAGAGACGGCAGTTGTGGAAAGAAATATAGATAACACCATCAATACATATATGGAGTCAAAATGCACTGCAACTGGATGGAGCGCAGTTCCAGAATAGTTATCAGTGCATAACCAGGGAATTAATATGAGTAGTATTACCTGTACGTATTATTAAACCGGCAATGAACTGCAGGAGGCTGACCGGATAGATTCTCTGAATTTTCAGTACAAGAAAGCAGGTAACAATGATGGTCCACTGTAACACATTTGTCCTAAGCGATCATGAGTATTCCTCCCGACAAGTTGCGGTATTGAAACCTTCAGTATACCTCATTCACCAAATACCGACTATTAAAGGGGATATTATTTACATATATTATATATATTGAGTTAAACTTTACCTGGAAATGGATGCGTGGCATTCATTGCTCGAAATAGGGAGTAGATGGAAAGTCGACAGCTGATAAAGGGGCGTGTTTATTTTAGTTGTCTTGTTTTCCCTTTGTTTCTCTCGTTCCTTGCGTAGCCAACTTTATTTTTGTATTTCATGTTGTTTACGTTTTATGACGGCGTCCATATGTGCATACCTATATACATACACACAGATGTACACCCACCACCCGCACCCCCAATATAAATATGTAACAACCATAATATACTAAATTTATGTACGTATGAACATACCGGTATGGGTGTTTTTATATATACGCGTGTATCTGTGAGAGATAATGTGTGTGTATATATATATATATATGTGTGTGTGTGTGTGTGTGTGT
>NC_068986.1:102414857-102415172 GCF_001194135.2 Octopus bimaculoides
CATATATATATATATATAGATATATGTATGTATACATGTATACCTGTGTGGGGGGTGTATGTATGTTTGTAAGTATATATATATGTGTGTATATGTGTACAAATCTACGTATATGTAAGCATATATAATTGTGTATGTATTTGTATAAACCCATATGTATACGTCATTAGGTTCTGTAAGTACATATTTCTATATGTATGTCTGTGCATGTATATATGTATACATGCACACATATATATGTATATGTGGATGTATGTATATATGAAAACAATTGAGTTATGTTTCTTTTATATATATAAATATATATATATATAT
>NC_068986.1:102415182-102418878 GCF_001194135.2 Octopus bimaculoides
TATATATATGTATATGTATATGTATTTGTATGTATGTATGTATGTGCATGCGTGGGTTTACGTATGTATACATGTATGTATATGTATATGCGAATCTATTCTTTTGATTAGGTAATAGGCGTAGATGTATAGCTATGTGTATGTGTATGAGTCTATTTCTATTTATACATGTGCTTATATATAAATGGATATATATGTGTATATGCGTGGGTACGGATGTGCATGTGTATAAATGTGGACGTATGAGTGTATATATATGTGTGTGTGTGTATATATATATATGTATATACAAGTGCACATATGTATGTATATGTATATACATATATATATATAGATATGTGTGTGTATCAGTATGCATGTATGTGTACGTTTGTGTATATGTATTTATGTATGCTTGTACGTTCTCACACATTTATAGGTATGTGTTGTCCAACCCACTATCCGGCAGCGTCCAATTCTCTAACGGTTTTTTTCAAATGAATCAAGTCATAACCTTATCCATCTATTGTTTTCATAATTGGTCATAATGTCTTACGTTTAAGATGATTCCCATGCTTTCCCTGATGAGAAGGTTACAATTTTAATATCAAAGCTTGTAATCCTTTGAAATATATGTAGGAATAAAGTATGCAATCATAACATGCGTTTTCTCCATTCCTTAAATTCTTATATATATATATATATATATATATATATATATGTATATATGGAGCAGTAGCTTGACACAAGGAAAGAACGACATAAAAGTAAAATATAAGTAATACTATCAACAATGTGGTAACTTATCTTGCAACACTGATCTCCTCGACTTTATCCATCAAACACTCTACGTTAGTTTAATGTAATAATTCCATCTAACAAACAAGGCTACAGCACTTCTTGATTGAAGGTATCGGAAGGCAGGATCAGTAAAGTTTCTATGGCTTTCATTAGTTATATATATTCAATATGTGTGTGGCGTGATATGAATTGATTCCTGTAATATATTCTGTAAGTTAAGGTTTAGTTGCTTATAGATGGTATCCACTTGTATGCAATGCAAATCATTTTATGTCATTTTGCATAAACGTCATCGCTCAAGGAATAAAATAGTCTTTCAATATAGAAATATTAATGTTCCCGTGCATGAATTTGTAAATGTGTGCGTCAATATATGCGTATACGTGTATGAATATATGTGTGTACATAACCTGATGGTTAACTTCTGTTACAAGTTTATTTTTTGGATATTGCATTGATTCCAGAGAAGAAAATAAAACAAATATTTTAAAAGGAAATGTCATGTTTAGAAAAATAAATACTAAATATCAAATCCCTATCGGCGTAATGTCATAATTTTATTGAATGATATGACATAGCTTTTATACGCAGCTTTCATAATCAATGTTTTAAATTAAAATATGTCCGTTATATTTTCAGACAATCAGGCGCCGAATATATCACTTAAAAATGCTTATTTTGCAACATTTTAAAAGCATAACTAATTTCCGTGCCTAGAGCTGATATTGCAGTAGATTGTTGAAAAATATGTCTTAATAGAGTTTTAAACATTCATTTCATAGACCTCAATATAAAACTATGGGAAAGGTACAAAAGACTAAATAAAACATTGAATGAGCATTTAAATATTTTTGAAATATAAAAAACATTCAATAAAGCAGAATAATTGAGCAGAGTAGTTCCATGACTTATAAATATATTCAATTTAATACTGAACATTAGTTAAGTCCACCTGAATATATATATGCATTCATATACATGTACATATACATACACACATCTGTCTATCTATCTATACCTATACACACATACACACGCATACACACACAGAAACACACACACACACACACACACACACACACACACACACACACACACACACACACACACACACACACACACACACACACACATATATATATACGTTAAATGATTATTATTTTATTATCCTTTAGTTTCCATTGACTGCATATAGTAGTTTATAATGCTTACTTCAGTGTATTAATTACACCATAGAAATGTTATGTTTATATAATTATCTTATTTTAAATATGGAAAAGAAAAAGAGGATGGAGATGCAGAATGATTGGAGATAATTACACAGGTGGATAGCCAATTCGTTTTCTATGTCTATTCAGGCTCAAAGCAACTCTCCGATATTCACATAGGGAACTGCCACTGACAAGAATATTACTGGCTTCAACAAATGTGTGTGCGGGTATATGTCCAACGAAAGCGAATAAGGCACATGCCATTTTCTTATCTTTCTTCTTAGCAATTCTTTTCAACAGTATTGCATCTTAATTTGCTTTTCATTTCACTTTTCATTTCTTCAGTCTAGACTATATGTTTCTTTCTTTATGTTTTCTTCGATCTGTACTTCCCATTCAATGATTTGGAACGGGAGCAGTAGACTTGCTGTGAGAATCGGCTGAAATAATACTGTAATGACGATCCAATCAGGGTGAGTGGCGATCCTTCATACATTAGTGAAAATATTGTTTACAAGTAGTCCTTCATTACAAGCACTGCATTTTGTTACCTTTCTGCATCAATGTAAGAGACATGCAGTTTGAAAATAGTGTAATTCTCGCAGCTAGAGTTCACCGTGCTATATTTTGTCATAAGTGTGGAACAGTACGAATAAGTCTTCTATACAGTTCTATATTTAAGATATGAGAAAATTATGTACGTTATTTACATTATTTTATATTATTTACATTTGACGGATATTTGTCCGCATCTTGTTTTTTGTTAGCACAACGTTTCGGCTGATATACTCTCCAGCCATCATCAGGTGTCTTGGGGAAATTTCAAACCTGGGTTTTCATTCCTAAGGTATTTTTCGATGTTATAATAATAATAACAATAATAATAATTAGTATCATCGTTATTATTATTATTATTCAGCTCACTGCCTGGAATCGAACTCGGAATCTAGGGGTTACTAGCCCACGCTCTTAAATACTACGCCATACAAAACAAGATGAGGACAAATACCCGTCAAACGTAAATAAGGTAAATCTATATTTGGAAAAAAAAACATTGCATTAGCATTATTTGCTCCAGACAACAAAAAATATTTTGAATATTTCACTTCTCAAAATGAAGAAAAATAATGTTTCCCTTTTGAATAAATTAGGATTTATGGCCTCTTGTAAAAAATAACATATAACGCGGCTGATGTGAGAGGACACACATTTGTAGAATCAATGTTGAAGAGCATCAAAGAACTAGGAAGATATTCTTTGTTCTACCATGTAAATTACCCTTAAAAAAAATTCAAATATGACGACAAAAATAGGGCGATGCAACACAGTTGAAAGTCACCATTCAGGATGAATGGAGGTCGATTTCATCGGTTATATGAAGGAATTTCGTTGACTCTATGCCCAGAAGATTTAATTCAGACATTGAAAGCAAGAGCGGTCACACTAAATATTGAATATAGCCAATTATACTTTTATTCTTTACGCTTTACTCTTTTACTTGTTTCAGTCATTTGATTGTGGCCATGCTGGAGCACCGCAAATCGACCCCAGGACTTATTCTTTGGAAGCCTAGTACTTATTCTATCGGTCCCTTTTTGCCGAACCGCTAAGTTATGGGGACGTAAACACACCAGCATCGGTTGTCAAGCGATGTTGGGGGGACAAACACAGACACACAAACATATACACACACATACATACATAC
>NC_068986.1:102419878-102423389 GCF_001194135.2 Octopus bimaculoides
GAGAGAGAGAGAGAGAGAGAGATAGAGAGAGAGAGAGAGAGAGAGAGAGATAGAGAGAGAGAGAGAGAGCGAGAGAGAGAGAGAGATGGACGGATGTATATAGGGCAGGCATATTAATTTTCTATATGCGTATTTGTTATAATGTAATGTACTGTATATTAACTTAAGCTACAGAGAACTTAATGTAAAGAAAAATAATCATTTCGAAAAACGAAGACAATTCGAACAAACTTTAAACGTATATAAAAAACGTTTCATTGTACAACTCTCCTTATAAATTCTCCTTACACATTATCTTTTTCAATCGAAATTTTAAGCGAAGTTTTCTTGAAATTTTTTTTACTTGCAAAATTTCCAATAACATAGTGTACATTTGAAGTCACATTTCTTAAATTATATATAATTTGTATTTTTCACCGAACAATTTTTTTATTCTTACTTTTCGATACTATGCTTACATCTGAATCTTGCAAGAGAAAAATATAAAATAAAATATTGCATAAATAAGGTGAGTCACAAAAAAAAAATAGATGACTAAAGAGATATATATAGAAGACGAAATTTCACAGTGATATTAGTAAACTAATAAATAGTACAACGGTTATATATGTCTGAAATGTGTTAGTCTCACAGATACATTCAAAACTGTGATAGCCTTTTGTTGAAGAATCTAAATTGTTACAAATTCTTATCTTAACAATTTCTTTCGTCCTTAAATTTATCAATATACCTTCCTCCATTTGTCATTATTAAATATGGAAATGATAATAATAATCATACTTTCTGCTGTCGGCAGAAGTTTCGAAATATGAGGATGGGGTTATCGATTAATTCGACCCCAGTACTTGACTAGTACACATTCTATCGACCAGAAAATGATGAAAGGAAAAGTCTATCTCGGCGGAATCTGAACCAAGAACCGCCTCCACCTCACTAAATTTAGTGTGGACGTCAAGATGGAATTTGGGCATCGCAAAAGCAGTAGTTTTACATTTCCGGAGCACACACATTCCGGAGAAACACATGCATAATCACACTAGTTTTAGTTACCAAACTAAAAGAATTAGGAACCTAGGTCAGACATACGTCTTTAGATATGCGTGAAGGAGTTGGAAATACGCATTCACTAATATAGGAAAAGATAAGGAAGGTATGCTATCGTAGTGTATGTAAGAGCCGATCTGAAAACTAAACTGAATGCAAGAAACATAATTGACGCCTTGAACTCCTTAGGTATGAGTTTCAATATTATTAACTAAAATTTGCGATACCAGAGTTGACTGAAATACGCAATTTGATCATAATGTAACTCATTGAAAAGCAGACATTGATGTATTATACCTTTTGAGAAAAGAAATGGTTTGGGAGTTAATAGAAATGTGTACTTCATTGAAAATTGCAAACATGGTAGTTGTTTACTACCTACAATGAACAAAATGCTGGAAACATAGGCAGTTTATGAAAGATGAAAGTACCAAATGCTACAATAAGTGATAAGAAATGCACTAATACATCTTTGAGAAATTCATTTGCATTAACCATAATGTGAACGAAAATATATCCCCAACTGAAAAGGCAGACGATATAGGAGCTAAAGCCAAACAAACCAGCCTACAACTCATAAAAATGAAACAGTATCAAAAACCACTTAATGGCAAATACGCGATTTGACTAAACCTTCATAACATAGACCAAACACTTGCCCATCTGTGAGAAGTATCTTTTCTTCTCAAGCCAGAAATACTTAGTATTAGTGAACATTGATGTTGAAAAGTTGAAAAGGATAGAAGTTGCAGCCACAGCTGCAAACACGTCTGGAAACTTCTGAGGAATTGAGCAAATACAAGGATTTAGAGATAGAAATCACAGAATTGTAGCATCACAAAGCAATATTGCATATTGGTACTGGAATGAAACACAAGATCATATCGTAAGTTCTCTGGGGCTGGCTAGAGCAACAACTCAGCCATCCTTCAGCTGTTTCTTAAGCCAAATCATTTGACAGAATTATCAAACTGCAACTGCAGTGTGTTGACCATGTGGTACAAGGACAAGATTCTAGCTCATCTAAAGCTCTCTTTTGGTGTCATTATTTTCTGGAGTAATTTTAACTCTTTTGCCAAGGCTTGCGTCCGCCAACTGATACGTTTGAATGACACAGTGTAGACGTGTGTGCATACATGCACGAGTATACCAAAAACTTAGTAACCGGAAGGAACTGGCTGGCTACATCCTATTGGAGGAGCTCTTGCTAACAAGTGGTCACAGACTTTGAGGTATCACGATCAGTAACCTTATAGAGAAAAAAAGTTCACTATAAACATGGTCAGATGTGTCAAGAATTAAAAAAAAAACACTACTGCCACATCTTATACTTTCATTTACTTTCCTCTCAATAGACTGATTATTTCATGTATGTTGTTGCTATCAGTATTCATGCCTGTTATAGATAATTCTAAGTAATTTGATCGTCTTATTATCATTGATACTTACGTAAATTCCAGGTGAGCAGAACGTATTCCCATTTTTACTTCCATTCCTATATTTTTGTTCAGTTGCTTTGCAATAAGTTCATAAATTGGTTTGTTCATGTTACTCGTTGTTCACCCCAATTATTTTATCCGTTGAATAGTATCTCACATGTATTTAGCGAATGATATTAAATTCTACTCTACATCGGTACTTGCGCGTGTTGTCCTAACCTGCGAATGGAATATTTCCAGTATAGCTATATACAATATTATTATCCTTTTTGGTTGTCTATGTTCAGCCTTTCTGATTAAATAAGCATTTTTCTCCTACATAATCTTGTAGCTGAATTAAGTTTTGTTTATATTATTGGCTTCAATTTCTGGTACAGGTCCCGTAATTTCGGAGGAGGCGGTAAGACGATTATATCGGCCCCAATGCTCAACTGGTAATTATTTTATCGATCATGTAGGATGAAAGGCAAAGTCGACCATCGGCAGGATTTGAACTCAATACGTTCAGACCGACCGAATGTAGCTAAGCATTTTGTCCAGAGCGCTAACGATTCTACTAGATTTCCGCCTTAATTTCCTTTATAATATTGATAAAAATGTTTGAAAGGCCTCGGAGAATTGTAGTACAAGTGTGTAGTTCCAGTAAAATAGCTATGGCAAAAGAGATCTGCACTTTTCTTTTGATATATTCAGAAATGTGTGTCGAAAACACATGCTTTATGGGTGATTTCATATGTTTTGTCCGTAAGACTTATTTTCTTATCCTAAAATCATATATCAAATCCAATTCGATCATTTTCTGTAACTTTAAATATTTATAATTTCGAATGAAGAATTTCTTATATTCAATATTTTTTCTCATCAGCTTTTTTTTTTTTTCGTTTTCTTTCTCTAATTTCCTCAACGCTTGATTCTGTCAGGATTTGAATTTACATTTTCACTTGAGATAGCACTATCATCATGACATATGTATCTTCTTATTTGTTCTATGAAATGTTGCTATACACACACACACACACACACACACA
>NC_068986.1:102423743-102428452 GCF_001194135.2 Octopus bimaculoides
TATATATATATATATATATGTATATATATTTATACATATTCGTTTAATGGTTGTAATTTTCTGGAATTATGTATTCCGTTGGAAAACGAACAATTACTATGAATGTTAATTTCAGGTAGAAAATCCGCTTTACACATCACCATTGAGCTAAAGAATTACTTTGAAATTTGCGATATGAATACCGTGTTGCAAATAGTGAGTGTCGTTTTAGCAACCATATACATTTAAGAAACGTAAATGTTATTGATTTCTAATAAACAAAGTTATAAGTCATTCAGAATAAAAAAAAAACAATATCTACCCTCGAGACAATTCTTTAATGAAGCTACCAGTTATTATACTATCAATCACACATTTAATTTCATTGAATATATTTGTTAGTATTTGTGAATATCTTTATTGGAACATAAATTTATATATCAGCTCATTGTTTCTATATTACAATTCGCGTAATATTGTTTCGTGTTTTATATGAAAATATGTTTTAAAAGAAGGCCATAATCGTTCTAAACCTCTAACAATCCATTATTATAGAATGGTAGTAACTTTAATGATATATATACATCACCATAATGTATTTGGACTGAGAACTAAATCCTTCCACTTTAAATCTACTTGTATATGGAAACTGACTTATGTGATTGTTTCTAACAGGGTATGTATATATTACAGAACTGCCTAACCTGTTACTATTTATGTTTTATTTAATTCCACAATAGTATCCTGTATAACTGCACACGCACACATGCACAAATTCAGACACGTACACACACATGCACCAGGCACACACAATCATATGCACACTCTCCATTCATGCACATATGTATTTAAGCATATATATATATATATATATATATATATATATATATATATATATATATTTATTCATTTATATATATATATATATTTATTTATTTATATGTACGTATATAAATACCAACACACACATACACACACACGCACATGCACTCACATGTTTATATATATATATATATATATGTGTGTGTGTGTGTGTGTGTGTGTATGCGTGTGCGTGTATGTATGTATGTATATGATAGAACGCTAACCACTACACATTCTTTCTTTCTCTCCTTGCTTCTTTCCGTGTTCCATTCTGTGGAAGAGCGTAGGCTCGAAACGTTAAAGACTTATTCACTTCCCGAGCGTTATACTAATACATCTGTTTGTTTTCTGCACCACCTGTCTTCGTCTTTCATTAAAAAAAAAATTGTTTTTATGAATTGTCCCCCTATATACATACATAAACAATGCGGTTTCCTCAATTGCATGAACTAAAAGTCGGAGCGGGACAGAATAAATCACTTGCATCTACTTGCTATAAAATCAGGTAGTAATTTTATCTTGTACTTATTCTTAGTACTACTACTACATGCTTCTGCTGCTACTGCCCCGCCTCCTCCTCCAAATGCTGCTGCAACTACTACTACTACTACTACTACTACTACTACTACTACTACTACTACTACTACTACTACTACTACTATTTATTTAGTTATTATTATTCTAATATTATATACAAAAGCATGTTAAATAAGAGTTAGGACAAATTTCCTTAGATATTGAGGAACTGTCTGCTCTGGCATGACGTTGCGAATAGTGTATTATTATTGAGTTAGCAGAGTCGCTAGCACGCTGGGCAAAAAGCTTTGCAGTATTGCGCCCGTAACTACGTTCTGAGTTCAAATTCCGCTGAGGTTGACTTCACCTTTCATCCTTTTGGGGTCGATAAATAAAGTACCCGTTGCGTTTTGGGATCGATATAATTGACTCCCCTTATATTTCAGGACTTGTGCCCATAGTAGAATATTATTATTATTATTATTATTATTATTATTATTATTACTATTATTATTATTATTATTATTATTATTATTATTATTGTTGTTGTTATTATTATTGTTGTTGTTGTTGTTGTCGTCGTCGTCGTCATCAAGGCAGTGAACTGACAGAAACATTAGCACACCGGGTGAAATGCTTGCCGATTATTCGGCCATCCCTACGTCTTGAGTTCAAATTTCACTGAGGTCGACTTTCCTTTTCATCCTTTCAGCGTCGATAAATTATGTACTAGTTGAGTCCTAGCTCGACGTAATCGTTTAGTACCCTCCCCACAAAGTTGAGGAGATAAATAGAGGGGACAAGGACAGACAGATGGACTAAGTCGATTACATCGACCCCAGAGCATAGCTGGAACTAATTGAATCAACTCCGAAAGTATGAAAGGCAAAGTTAGCCTGGGCAGATTTTGAACTCAGAACCTAGCGGCAGACGAAATACCGTTAAGCATTTCACCCGGGCGGTGAGCTGAGAGTATCCTTAGAACACTGGGCGAAATGCTTGCCGGTAATTCGGCCGTCGCTACGTTCTGATTTCAAATTTCACCGAGGTCGACTTTGTCTTTCGTACTTTCGGGGTCAATACATTAAATACCAGCGAAATACTGTGGTCGATGTAATCGACTTATCCTCCCTTCAAAAATTGCAGGCCCTGTGCAGAATCTTTAACACGCTGGACGAAATTCTTAGCGGTGTTCCCCTGTCGCTACGTTCTGAGTTTAAATTCCACAGAGGTCGACTTGGCCTTTCATCCTTTTGGGATCGATAAATTAGATAGCAGTGAATCACTTGTGTCGATGGAATCGACTAGTCTCCTCCTTGAAAATTTTAGTTGATTATTTCCAGTAGTCTTTATGCTAATACAAATGCGGATCCCATTACCATTAATATTGTTATTAATATAGCAATTTTCTATGGTGTCATGTTCATACACGATTTGATATAACTCATGAAAGTACGATGAAATCCATGAACTACGAAACCATAAAAATACTATAAAATTATAAAACCATAAGAAATATAATATAAAAACTGCATACGAAATTATCTATATGAAAGTAAGACGAAAGCCAAGACTATTTTCAAACACATGTTTTTTCTTGATTTCTCTTTTTCATTTGATTTCTTATTCATATTGTATTCTTTTTTTTTTTCGTCATATTTCAAAACAACATAAGTCTCATCCTGATCACCGCATTAAAAATCAAGCATTAAAAAATATAAAGCATACTCTTAGATATTTCAATACAATGTTGAAAGAGAATAAGAAGCCTACCAACGACTATTATTCAGGAAGTGAAAACCTCTGGATGTTTTTTCACTTTGTTTTGGACACAGGCCGTACATAGAAAGTAACGAAAGCCATTTAAACGGTAAATACGATTCACATTTGCATATGTGCTTTCCATGAAATGAGATTACAACTTTCAAAATGGTAGCATCTCTTGACAAAACTTCACTAGATCTTAAACAGCGATTCCAATAGATGCAAAACAAGAAAACGGCCTCTCGACTTTGTATCACTATATTCACAGATGCTTGTCTCCCGCCATTCAAATGACAATAAGTAGTGGCGCTCATCGACAAAAGAATTGAGATCTCCTATATGCATCTCGGAATAAAGTATGTGTATATGCAGGATGACTTGTGAAAAAACAGCGATGAATTAATTTGTGATACCGTTTCGCATATATCACGAGTTAATGTCTCAATTTTTGGAAAGGAAGCTCATGAATATCAGGGTAAAAGATTCTTGACTCATGATCACAATAAAATGGATAATCTCCAGGTGATTTTTATTACTTTTTTTTTTTTTTACAAGTACTCAGCTGGAAGCTCTCAAAGCTTCCTTAATTTCTAAACTGCACGTATTCGAAATTGCGTATCTGAGGAAAGTCTACGTAAGAGATTTCAGCTAATAGCGGGTCACTAAGAAGTTTATATCTTTTCTACTCTAGGCACAAGGCTCGAAATTTCCGGGGTGGGTGGGGGTCAGTCGATTAGATCGACACCAGTAGGAAACTGGTAGTTAATTTATCGACGCCGAAAAAATGAAAGGCAAAGTTGACCTTGCGGAATTTAAAATCAGAACATAAAGATATACCACTAAGCAATTGGCCCGGCGTGCTAACGTTTGTGCCATCTCGCCGCCTTACAAGGAATTTTATATCAAACTAACGACGTAAGTAAATATGCTACTGCAAATATCCCTCGAAAAGCTTAACCGAAGAGCAGAGCAGATGTGACATCGAGATAAGCTTTAATGCTACAAAACATCACAGCATAAGAATGTATGCAACTGCATAGCTTATTGCTTCGGCGTGTTATTATTTTGGTACACATAATTCTGTAAACGGGTAAAGGAATGCATATCCATTTATACCTTAATAAAAACATGCATGCAGACATTTACATGTGGAGTTTTGAGTACTCGCCTGTGTGTATACGCATGTGGGTATATGTGCAGTCTCATTGCATGTGTCTCGCAACGTATACGTCCATATAGGTCTGTATACGTGTGTTTATTTATCGCTCCAAACGGGAAAGTATTGTTTGTATATTTTCGGTGGATTTTGAACCCGTTATGAAGTAAAACTGGAGAAGCTTAAAAGGATTGTCCTTATTTTAGTGATATAACTTTGCATTTCTTTGTTGAAAGACATGCGAACTAAACACGCATGTACACACACACACACACTCACACACACACACACACGCACACACACACACACTCACACAAACACACAAACACACACACACATATATATATATACACATATATATATGCATCTATGTATATATATATATATGTGTGTGTGTGTCTATAGACGTATATGTATATATATATATATA